>NC_036873.1:4017435-4040624 GCF_002910315.2 Salvelinus sp. IW2-2015
AAGTGTAGCAGGCTGTGAACTCCGCAAACAACGTTTCCACTCCGAGAATGAGAACGGTAAATGACTAATTAATACATGCATTAACATACATATATGTAACCAAATGCTGGGGATTAACGGTACATTAACTACTGGTGACATACACTACATGACCAAAAGTATGTGGACACATGCRTGTCGAAAATCTAATTTCAAAATCATGGGCATTAATATGGAGTTGGTCCCCCTTTGCTGCTAAAACAGCCTCCACTCTTCTAGTAAGGCTTTCCACTAGATGTTGGAACATTGCTGAGGGGACTTCCTTTCATTCAGCCACAAGAGCATTAGTGAGGTCGGGCACTGATGTTAGGTGACTAGGCCTAGCTCGCAGTCTGTGTTCCAATTGATCCCAAAGTTGTTCAATGGGGTTGAGGTCAGGGCTCTGCGCAGGCCAGTCAAGTTCTTCCACAACAATCTTGACAAACCATTTCTGTATGGACCTCGCTTTGTGCATGAGGGCCTTGTCATGCTGAAACAGTAAAGGGCCTTCCTCAAACTGTAGCCACAAAGTTGGAAGCATAGAATCGTCTAGAATGTCACTATGCTGTAGCGTTAAGATTTCCCTTCTCTGGAACTAAGGGACCTAGCCCGAACCATGAAAAACAGCCCCAGACCATTATTCCTCCACCAATCTTTACAGTTGGCACTATGCATTCGGGCAGGTAGCATTCTCCTGGCACCTGCCAAACTCAGATTCGTCTGTCGGACTTGCCAGATGGTGAAGCGTGATTCATCAATTTAGAAAACGCGTTTCCACTGCTCCAGAGTCCAATGGCAGCGAGCTTTATACCACTCTAGCCACTGCTTGGCATTGCGCATGGTGATCTTAGGCTTGTGTGCAGCTGCTCGGCCATGGAAACCCATTTCATGAAGCTCCTGACGAACAGYTCTTGTGCTGATGAACTCGATAGTGAGTGTTTCAACCGAGGACAGATGATTTTTATGAGCTACGCACTTAAGAACTGAGCGGTCCGGTTCTGTGTGGCTTACCACTTCGCGGCTGAGCCGTTGTTGCTCACTTAGTTGACCGTGGCAGCTGTAGCTGGGCAGAAGTTTTACTTACTGGAAAGGTGGCATCCTATGACGGTGCCACGTTTAAAGTCACTGAGCTCTTCAGTAAGGGCAGTCTACTGCCAATGTTTGTTATGGAGACATGCATGCTGTGTGCTCGATTTACAAATCGTCAGCAACGGGGTCTGGCTGAAATAGCCAAATCCACTAATTTTGAAGGAGTGTTCCAATACTTTTGCATTATATATATATATTATATAATATATATATATGTGTGTGATGTGTATATATGTATATGTATGTAATGGGGAATTGATCATCTCAAATGAAAGGGCAAACAATAATCACACAATGAATGTGCAACAAATTGGCAGGAGACACCTGAGCCATTCTGGAGAGAGGACTTTCCCTATATTTGCCACCACACCCCTTCCCCTTCGTCTAGAAACATTTTAAATTACACCAAGACACATGCTTCACACATATTTTACATGCTTTTCACTTGACCGCAGACAACTCAATCAGCTAGGCCTATTGCCACCCGCATCTGCCAAAATTGGCGCTCCTAAAAAGGCCATAGACCTACGAGCTTGTGATCTGGAAACAATCCACAGCTATTTTGTCAAAGAGGAGTAATTATCCTCGATTCCTCTGTTCGGCGAAGTCAAATGCTTTCTGGGAAAGTATTTGAATGAAGATTTATTTATTTCTGTATAGGACCGGGAGTAATTACACTGAAAAAAAATTATAAATGCAAACAAGCTTCAAAGATGTATACTGAGTTACAGTTCATATAAGGAAATCAGGTATATTTGGCCTCAGGATCTCGTCACAGTATCTCTGTTGCGTTCAAACATTGCCAGCCGAGTCAATTCATATAATATTGATAAAATAAATTGTGTCGTTGTCCGTAGCTTATGCCTGCCCATTAAAAATGACCCCACCACATCCATGGGGTTCTCTGTTCACATCAGCAAAACGCGCGCCCCACACGATTGCCATACACGGTGTCTGCCATCTGCCTGGTACATTGAAAACCGGGATCATCCGTGAAGAGTACACTTCTCCAGGGTGCCAGGGGCCATCAAAGGTGGGCATTTTCCCACTGAAGTCAGTCACGATGCCAGACTGCAGTCAGGCCAAGACCCTGTGAGGACGAGAGCATCCAGATGACTTCCCTGAGACTGTTTCTAACAGTTTGTGCAGTAATTCTTTGGTTGTGTAAACCCACAGTTTCATCTGCTGTCCGGGTGGCTGGTCTCAGACAATCCCGCAGGTGAATAAGCCGGATGTGGAGGTCCTGGGCTGGCGCGGTTACACGTGGTCTGCGGTTGTGAGGCCGGTTGGATGTACTGCCAAATTCTCTAAAACGACATTGGAGGTGGCTTATGGTAGAGAAATTAACATAAAATTCTCTGGCAACAGCTCTGGTAGACATTCCTGCAGTCAGCATGCTGTTGGGTTCAGAAAATATGAAATATACTTATGTCACTGAGAGAGAGAGATGAGAATGTATAATGTTTACATTCTGTCCGGATATGTTATTGATAGCCATCAGGGATCCTATGGGAGGAGAAGAGACACAGTCTGGTACAAGTCAACATGACAGCTGTGAGTTGGGGAGGAGTGAGGAATTTGGGGCCGAAGTCAGGTCAGATGAAGTGAGGAAGAACAGATATCACTAAGGTTCTGTCTAGCAACAGAGATGCATTGGCTGTTCAGATGTATAGGAGGAGACTTAGTATAGGAGAAAGGGTTCAATATCAGTGCTTGTGTGAATATGTATTTTGTCTGTATGACCCAATGGGTGAATAGACTTGGTTTAAGCTTAACTAATCGTCCGTGAAATTTTAYAAGGTTMATTTAGAACCTATCAATGCCAATTGCAYGCTCCCTCAAAACATCTGTGGCATTGTGTTGTGTGACAAAACTGCACAKTTTAGAATGGCCTTTTATTGTCCCCAGCACAGTGTGAACCTGTGTGGTGGTCATGCAGTTTAATCAGCTTCTTGATATGCCACACCTGTCAGGTGGATGAATTATATTGGCAAATGAGAAATGCTCACTAACAGGGATGTAAACACATTTTGTGCGTATGGAAMATTTCTGGAATATTTTATTTCAGCTAATGAAACATGGGACCAACACTTTAYATGTTGCATTTATATTTTTGTTCAGTATATATAATTTTGGCTAATATATTTCCATTTTCTTTTCTTATTGGACCCACCACTATGYCATTTCTCTCCTGTTCTATTGGTTTTCATATCGACTTTCTTTTATTGTTCAGACGCCACAATCCTAGCCATATTAGCAATGGTGTTTAGAATGGTGTTTTCCCACGAATTGCATTTCGGCAAATGTTTGCAAATGTTATTTTCTTGGCTGCTTCATTACATGAGTTGCATGTTCTGTCAAGATGCATTACCATAATCTAAATGTGATTTATGTCATTCTGAGCACCGTGGGTGGATATTAATGGGTTATGCACCCACGGCATATGGGTCCGGTAATTTTCTCAAATGAACGGTAAATATAAAATCTTCCTGGTTACAATGTCCAGTGCCACATTTTCCTAACGGAAATCCTAATGTTTGAAATAAATAATTGTTATGAATAATTTTTTAAGAAGCTGTGGATACGGGCCCTGACCTAATACCATTCAGACAGTAGTTCAGTGKGCTCACCTCAGTGAGACTGTGTGTGATCCTGTGCTGCTCAACTGGTTCCTCTGTGGGTTCAGGAGGAGGTGTWGTYTGGTTGTCCTCCATGACYATGGTCCTCTCAGGGTTCCCCAGACCCTCCTCCTTCACCAGCAGCACCTCCTCCTCCTCCTTGAAGAGACAGGTGACACAGATTACACAGACATACACTCCTCAGGTACATACACACAGATAATAAACACAGTGTTTACCCATCCCCACTACATTTGAATCCTACTGTAGTTACATAATGACTTCATAGTTGTTAAACCCATCATGGTGGACATAAATATGTTGTTGTGGGGAAATAGTCCAAAGCCATCAAAAGACAAACCTGACTAAACTATTTTGACGTGTACAGTAGGTGTTTGTTAGTGTGTAGGTCTATTTAGTTAAGTGTATATTGGTTATAAAGCACTGTCAGGTGTATGCAGAATAGGGTGAGATCAGATGTATACTAAAGAGTCTTTAACTTGTCTCCTCCACTTCATCTATACTGATTCAAGTGTATTTAACATGTGACGTCAAAAAGAGATCATAGCTTTCACCTGATCAAGTCTGATCCCGTATTGATGTCACTTGTTTCAATCAGCGTTAAAGAAGGCATTTTATGCTTTGAGACAACTGAGACATGGATTGTGTATGTGTGCCATTCAGAGGGTGAATGTGCCTATGAATAGGATATGGTAGTAGGTGCACCAGTTTGTGTCAAGAACTGCAACACTGCTCAGATTGTCACGCTCCAGTTTMCCATTTGAAACAAAAATTCAGGTACGTACACACAGATAAACACACTTTCAACATTGAGTGTTTATCCATCCCCACTACGTGCGAGGCCTATACTGTAATTACAGAATGACTTCATTGTTGTTAAACCCATCATGGACATAAATGTTGTGGGTAAAGATGTGTGAGTTATGATAAGTCAAGTCATCAGACAAACCTGACTAAACTATTTTGACATGTACAGTAGGTGTTAGTGTAGGTATATTTAGTAAGTGTATATTGGTCGTCAATAGTTAAGTCACAATTGCCCATAAAAATGAATGAAAATTAAACATTTGCTTTTTGGTCTTAATTTGAGGTTAGTATTAAAATCAAATTTTAAAGAGAAATTGTAGAAATAGGTGGTGTTTAGCCATAATTATGACTGACTGTCAACTAGTGATGAACCATATTATTGGTTATGAAGCAGAATAAGGTGAGATCAGATGTATATTAAAGGAAGTCTCAATGAAAGTCATAATGAAAAGTCTCATTTTGTGTTTATTAAACATACAAGCTTTAAATACACCATATGAAAACACATACGTCTCAACTAAAAATCTCCATGAACTTGAACTGGATTCATTTTCTCATTAAAAAAGTGTCTTGGGGGGAAAAAATTAAGCAGTTGAATTTAAGTAATATAATATGCTTTCATGAACATCGTATAGCCTATACAGTACAAACACAATTTGAAACAGACTTTAGGCTTACAGTGCATTCAGAAAGTATTCAGACCTTCACTTTTTCCACATTTTACTGCCTTGTTCTAAAATGGATTAAATAGTTTTTTCTCAATCTACACAATAAATACACCATAATGACAAAGCAAAAACTATATATATTTTTTTATTTAATTTTTTTTGACATTTCTGCAAACTTATATTGAAAAAAAAACTCTGAAATATCACATTTACATAAGTATCCAGACTTTCTCAGTACTTTGTTGACGCACCTTTGGCAGTGATTACAGCCTCGAGTCTTTTKGGGTATGACGGTACAAGCTTGGCACACCTGTATTTGGGGAATTTCTCCCATTTTTCTCTGCAGATTCTCTCAAGCTCTGTCAGGTTGGATGGGGAGCGTCACTGCACAGCTATTTCCTGGTCTCTCAAGAGATGTTTGATCAGATTCAAGTCCGTGCTCTGGCTGGGCCACTCAAGGACATTGAGTCTTGTCCCGAAGCCACTCCTGCGTTGTCTTGGCTGTGTGCTTAAGGTCATCGTACTGTTGGAGGGTGAACCATCGCCCCAGTCCGAGGTCCTGGGCACTCTGGAGCAGTTTTTCATCAAGGATCTCTCTGTACTTTGCTCRGTTCATCTTTCCCTTGATCCTGATCTCTGAAAAACATCCCCACAGAATGATGCTGCCACTACCATTGTTCACCGTTAGGATGGTGACAGGTTTCCCCCCCCCAGACGTGACGCTTGGCATTCAGGCCAAAGAGTTCCATCTTGGTTTCATCAGACAAGAGAATCTTGTTTCTCATGGTCTGAGAGTCTTTAGGTGCCTTTTTGGCAAACTCCAATTGGGCTGTCATGTGCCTTTTACTGAGGAGTGGCTTCCGTCTGGCCACTCTACCATAAATCCCTGACAATACATTTGCAAACAATTCTAAACCTGTTTTCGCTTTGTCATTATGCATTATTGTGTGTAGATTAGTTTTTATTTAATCCATTTTAGAATAAGTAACAAAATGTGGAAAAAGTCAAGGGGTCTGAATACTTTACGAATGCATTGTATGCCTTATATATTGCAATATATACTGAAATCTGTTACTCTTGTTATTCCAAATGCATCTGTGGGTCTTTTTAGCTGATAACAATAAATKMATCTTCATCTTTAATGCAKGGTTTGATATAAACGTCAGAAGCTATTGAATGGAATGGTTACTTTCTATGTTATTGAGTGGAATGTTTTTTCTGCTGGTGTATCCTGAGGTAGCTCCTCTCCGAGAACCTCTTCCTGCAGTGTGTACAGGCGAACGACCTCTCTCCCGTGTGGACCTTCAGGTGCATCTTCAGCTGGTGCTGACGGGAGAACCTCTTATCACACTGGGGGCAGCTGAAGGGTTTCTCCCCTGTGTGGACCCTCTCGTGCCTCTTCAGGTCACCAGCCTGAGCAAAGTGCATTTGACACTGGGTACAGCTGAAAGGTTTCACCCCTGTGTGGACCCTCTGGTGCCTCTTCAGGTTTCCAGCCACAGAAAAGTGCATATGACACTGGGTACAGCTGAAGGGTTTTACCCCTGTGTGGACCCTCTGGTGGATCTCTAGCTTCTGGGGGCAGCTGAATCCTTTGTTACAGAACATGCAGAGGAACCGTTTCTCTTTACTATTGCCTGACGTGGCTCCCCCTCCATGAGCCTGGTCTCTAGCCCTGTCGTTTGACTTCAAAACCTGATCGGAAAGGACATGACTGTGTGAAGCAGAAGGTGCCATCAATGTAGACGCAGGATTGCGATYCCTGAATGCGTGTAAAGGGGAATGGGTGGCAACATTTAGATTTGTCTCCAAGCTTCCCCTGTARTCTAAAAAATCTCTGCCCTGTGAGTGTCCGTCTCCTAGGTGACTATCTGCATTCCATATGGGAGAAGCATCACCCTCCACTTTCACAGTCACTTCATCTACCACTATAACCTCCCCTTTCTTATCTAGGCACCCTTCAGAGTATACACTACTACTGTACCGGTTCCAGTCCCCTCTGGACAGATCAGTCTGTGTCTCTAAACTCAAGGATATGTTGCCAGGGTCCATCTCTGTAGTGTAAGAACAAGACGGATCATCACCACCAGTGTCTAACGCGTCACCATCACCATCTCCACGGGAATGAACTGTCTTCTGGCTCTGGTGAAATGCCGGTAAATACTCTGAGCTGGGAGCAGGACGACAGCCCAGTCTCCCCAGCCCCAGTCTCTCTGGGTCTGATCTGTGGTCAGATCCTGTGTGTAAGAGCCTTTGTGTTACAATTAATATCTCGGTGTCCATCTCTGACTTGAGGACGGCCTTCGGCGTTCCACTGACCTCTGTGATGCTGGGTTGGGTCCAAGCCTGGGGCACGGTGGTGATGGCAAGGTCCTCAGTGGCTACAAGGTGCTTTCCAGCCACTCCAGTCTGGATGTCTCTGCTGTGTCTTGGGTCCTCCTCTCCTACAGACCTCTCCTGCTTGACCCCAGGACTTGCAGCCTCTGCATCTGCAGACTGACATAAGAAGAGGGGAGGTTATTACCAGTACTTGAGTAGAATTGGATAACAATGTCATAGGGAAGTCTCACAAGCTCCCCTATGGCAGATAAATAAGTATGTCCATGTAAGCAAGTGAATAGCTGAGGGGAGTCTTTCTGAAATAAACTGTCAACATTTTATTTTCTGATGTAATACTATTACACTAACCTCTATCACAATAACGTGCTGTGTTGAGGTTCCACTCCCCTGATCAACAGTGATTGGTTGGTCATCTCTCCATGTATTGTGTCCTGCTGGCTTCACAAAGCTCCCATGGCCTTCAGTGAGATGTCCTTCACATGAGAGAGTGATTGGGGGAAAAGACGTTGTTAGGTTAGCTACTGTCAATGCTCAATGGTATATTGTACACTATTGACAGTTTTGACACTGTCTAGAATTGGCAAGGATGTAAGATAACACTTCGCATAACTTCTTGATATACTATTTATAGATTGATTGTTCCATGCATTATATTGTTTTCAATGAGCAAATAATGGGAAACAAAGTAAATCAAGAATAGTTAGAATATATTAGTGTCTTTCTGCAAGTTAGCTAAGTAATCAGAATTATAGCCTAATATCCAAATAATGATCAAGACCAAATTCTGGTTAACCAGCCATATGTGGTTAACGCATCTAAAGTAACACATGCGCAGATGTGAACGGGGAGACCGACCCGCAGCCTCCACCTTCTGCAAAATGTACCTCTTGCCATTCCTCTGTATCGGTCGAGGATCTTGACACTACTGGGGCGACTGGTGAGGACGCGGTCCCGTGCCACCTTCAGKTCCAGTAGCTGTAGTTTCCTCCGCAATGYCCTGTTTTCTTTCTGGCTTTGAGTTATTTCCAAACGAAACACTGCGTAGTCGTCGTCTACGAGTTTACAGACTTCTGCCACGGCTGCATTCGCTAGCACCTCCATAATGGAGGCTATTTGCGTGTGAAAAGCAATACAGCTAGCCATTGTTAGCAGCTAGCTAGTTAACGTCCGCGTTACCTAGATAACATCTATCAACCAAGTCCTGTTTCAAACGCGAATTAAACACTATTTGGGGTAAGTAGGCGATGCTGTGGAGTTCAATGAGGCATATTGAGTTCTAGGGTGTTAATAAACGTCTAAATAACAACAAAAACCGCCAACTTGGAAATTGTTACTGTTCCCTTCCGTTTACGATTCTTCTTCTGTGGTTTTTAAATGGCGGTTGACAACCAACTTTAATGATGCATTTCCGCCACCGACTGGAGTGTGGATCAGGGAAGGTTTAAAGTTTAACCCTACACAATTAAACCCTTCTCCCTAAGGAAACGAAATATAGAATTCAATACAATATCACCTTAAGGTTTTCTTAACAGTTCAATAAAACGTGGCTCCTCAATACCATTATTCCTTAAGAAACTGTCCTTCCATATCGCTGGCACTGAAATAGAATGTGTTCCACTGTCTCCATCTCCCTCTGCCTGTGATTTAACTTCCCAGTTGGATGTTTCCCTACTAATTTCAAAGTGCTGTTGAGCCTGATGAGTCTCAGCCTTGTGATTACGTCTTAGTCCCTTYTCTCTGGACCTGAGCACCTCCCTGCCCCCACCTTTTCCTGGATCTTATACAGGTGTCTTTCCCTTCCTCAACTCATACCATTTTTTTTTACCACTGTTCTTATTAATCCATTGGTCTCTGCTTTACTTAAGAGAAAGGATCTTATTGGTTGGTGTCATAGAACAAAGGAAGTGGTTAAATGAAAAAGGTATGCACAATGTTTAAAAAAAAGATGGTACTGCTTATTACATTACACATAAAATCTCATATGATCAGTATCTTTCAAGCTCAGAGAAGACTTGTTTCGAAAGGAGACTGTGTTAACAAGAATAGAGTAGAAAATGAACGAGGTTACCGGTTTCTACCCCTGCCGTAGGTGTGCGGCATATAGGGACTCCTGTATAAAAGTGAGCGAATTCAGTAGCTCTGCCACTGGTAAACAATACACTATGAAACAGTTCCTCACATGCAGCTCTTCTAACGTCATATACCTTATCTCTTGTCCATGCAATAAGCAATACATGGGCCAAACCAGTAAACAGAACACGTATTATGGAACACAGAAGTGGTGTAAGGAGAAATGACCTTTAAATCCCCAATAGCACATACTTTCTCAAAGGTCGGTCACCCAGTCTCCTCCATGTCCTTCTGTACAGAAGATAAATCGTTCACATAGGGGTGGTAATCTTGAACTGAGTGTTCTCCAGACAGAATCCAGGTGGATGTTCTAAAAACTACACCTATCAGGCATGAATGAAGAATCGTTATTGAAGTGTTTTCTGTAAGTTTTACTGGAGCTTGATACCCCCATCTAGTGTTTTCTTTCAAGCTCCCTACTCTATATTCCATTTTTCTACAACCCTGTGTTATTTACTCTGAGGAAATGTTCACATGGTATTTCTAAAAGCAATAATTTATCATGTTTCTCTGTCTGCTGATGTACACAATGTAGTAGTTCATGCATTCTATTGTATAAGGTACTGATTTAATGTAATTGCACATGTAACAGTTTAACTTTATGGCGTCCCCTCGCCCCGACCTGGGCGCGAACCAGGGACCCTCTGCACACATCAACAACAGTCACCCACGAAGCATCGTTACCCATCGCTCCACAAAGGCCGCGGCCCTTGCAGAGCAAGGGTAACCACTACTTCAAGGTCTCAAAGCAAATGACGTAACCGATTGAAACGCTATTAGCGCGCACCACCGCTAACTAGCTAGCCATTTCATATCCGTTACACACACACCTGATGTCCCAGGTCTAAATCAGTCTCTGATTAGAGGTGATCAATTAAAAAGTGCAGAGGAACTGTCTTCGAGGTCCAGAGTTGAATTTGGGGGCACTAGGCCCTCCATGGAATGAGTTTGACGTCTCTGATTGACACTGATGATGGCTTGATGCGGAAGCGTTTTGTTTTCATCTTTTCACCATGATATTCTAATTTTTTTTTGCATTTATTCCTCTTTTTCGACAGTGTCCGAGTCTACATCTCTTGCAATAATTACCCTCCTAAACCGAAGTTAAAATGACATACACTCCTCAGTTTGTAGAGACCAGTCAGTCTGGACTATCAAGTACAGGGTTACATTCGTTCATGTTAAATATTTCACCCCAGTCATCACAAGACCTGAAGCCTTCATGCCATTTACTGCAAACAGCTTGAGGTCAAGGACTGTTTGTAAAGATCCCATAACACAGATGATAGATAAGCTTGTGTGCTCTGGGATTTTGCATAACAGAAACAGTTGAGGGACTTGACTTGAGCATGTTTTGGTCATTATTGCATTGATGAACACAGTGATATAGTGACGTACATCAGTTTAAATACATCCAACTTTGTGTGTAACCAGGATTCCATCCAACCTTTTTATGTGAGAAAAGTACATTGGATAATAAATGTCAAAACAGGCCTGATGGAAACAGCAAATCTGGCGGTAAACTCYCCAAATGTCGACATAACAAAATAGGCTAGACAAGGAGGGACCTTTTTGTGTCGTTAAAATGTATTCTGCGACAAATGGCGGTGGAACCCCAAATATTGATATAATAACCATCATATCGAAGTGAACTTGGAGAACACGAAAAACACTATGTTGTCTGGTATTCTCACTACGGCTCGAGAAAGCATGCRGTTTATCGGCTAGAGATGAAATAAGTTATGATGAACTTCACAGTACGGTGAAAGTGAAGTGGTTAGAGCGTTGGGCCAGTAACCGAAAGGTTGCGGGATCGAATCCCCGAGCTGACAAGGTAAAAATATGTCGCTCTGCCACTGAACAAGGCAGTTAACCCACTGTTGTAAATAAGAATTTCTTAACTGACTTGCCTAAAGGTTCAATTTTTAAAAATGCACGGTGAGCTTGATGCTACTTTCAATTAAATATCAAAGGTCTTATTCTAGTGAAATGATGATTGACAATTGGCTGCCGTTTGAAAAATAAAAAGAATCTCACATCAATAATAATCCTACCTGCACTGTATCTGCCAGCAGTTGGCTGGAGCTCATGTGCCAAGACCACAGTGTGGACATTCGCAATAACCCAGCATTTTGTTGTGATAAAACCATCAGTAGAGTTGAACAATAGAAAATAGATAGAATAGAAACCCATTTAATTTAAGACAAAATTAAGGCCTGGGCCCGTATCCACAAAGCGGCTCAGAGTAAAAGTGCTGATCGAGGACCAGGTCCCCACCTGTCAAATAAATAAACACATAGTGTTATTATTATGATCTAAAAGGCAAAACTGATCCTAGAACAGCACTCCTATTCTGAGAGACTTTGTGGATACGGGCCCTGACCTAATACCATTCAGACAGTAGTTCACAGTGGGCTCACCTCAGTGAGACTGTGTGTGTTCCTGTGCTGCTCAGCTGGTTCCTCTGTGGGTTCAGGAGGTGTAGTCTGTTTGTCCTCCATGACCATGGTTCCCCTCAGGGTTCCCCAGACCCTCCTCATTCACCAGCAGCACCTCTGGACCCTCCTCCTGGAAGAGACATGTGATACAGACATACACTCCCTCAGGTAGGTAGGCACAGATAATAAACACACTTTCAACACGGAGTGTTTACCCATCCCCACTACATGAGTCCAATACTGTAGTTATAGAATGACTTCATTGTTGTTAAACCCATTATGGTGGACATAAATATGATTTATCATCAGATAAACCTGACTTAACTATTTTGAGTGTACAGTAGGTGTTTGTTAGTGTGTAGGTATATTTAGTAAGTTGGTTATAAAGAGTGAGATCAGATGTGATGTATTCTAAAGAGACTCTCAATGAAAGACTTGGAATGAAAAGTCCCATTTTGTGTTTATTAAACAAAGAAGTTTTAAACACACCATATGAAAACCACACATACACATGTCTCAACTACAAATCTGCATGAAGTTGATGAATATAATTTTWATTTTCTCATTAAAAGTGTTTTGGGAAAATGTGTGAACATCATATAGCCTACACAGTACAACMACAATATGTTACAGACTTTTGTAGGCTTATTTATGCCTTATATGTCATACAMTGACTGGATGCAATATTCTACCCAGGAATATTCAACACTGAAATMTGTTACTCTCTTTATTCCAAATGTATCTGTGGATCTTTTCTGCTGACAACAATGAACATTCATCYYAGTCTTTAATGCAGRGTTGGATCTAAACGTCAGAAGCTATCGAGTGGAATGGTTACTTTCTATGTTATAGAGTTGAATGGTGTTTTTGCTGGTGCATCCTGAGGTAGGTCCTCTCTGAGAACCTCTTCCCRCAGTGTGTACAGGCGAACGGCTTCTCTCCCGTGTGGACCTTCAAGTGCATCTTCAGCTGGTCCTGACGGGAGAACCTCTTCTCACACTGGGGGCAGCTGTAGGGTTTCTCCCCTGTGTGGACCCTCTCGTGCCTCTTCAGGTCACCAGCCTGGGTGAAGCGCATGTGACACTGGGTACATTTGAAGGGTTTTACCCCTGTGTGGAACCGCTGGTGCCTCTTCAGGTTGCCAGCATGGGCAAAGCGCATATGACACTGGGTACAGCTGAAGGGTTTCACTCCTGTGTGGACCCTCTGGTGGATCTCCACCTTCTGTGGGCAGCTGAAGCCTTTGTTACAGAACATGCAAAAGAACTGCTTCTCTTTACCGCCTGTTGTTGCTCCCTCTCCCCACGCCTTGGCCGTTTGGTTGTTTGAGTTCAATACCTGATCGAAAAGGATGCAGCCTTGTGAATCTGAAGGCCCCATCGACATGGACACTGGGTGTAAAGGGGAGTGGGTCGAGACATTTAGATTTGTCTCTAAGCTTTCCCTGTAGTCTAARAAGTCACTGGTGCTGCCCTGCGAGTGTCCTTCTCCGAAGTGAGTCTCGTCTGCATTCCATGTCACAGGAACGTCGCCCTCCACTTTCACAGTCATCTCATCTACGACSAGACCCTCCCCTTTCTTATCTAGGCACCGTTCAGAGTATACACTACTACTGTACTGGTTCCAGTTCCCTCTCATTTGATTAGTCTGTGTATCTAAGCCCACAGGCATGTCACCAGGTATCATCTCTGTTGTGTATGAACAGGACGGATCATTGCCAGTCTGTAACGTGTCACCTGAGTCCTGATGGGACAGAACCGTCCTCGGGTTACCGTAATGGAAATATTCTGAGTGGGGAGCAGGACAGTCCAGCCCCGTTAAAGTCTTGGTATTGGTCTCTGACTTGAGGACGGCGTTTGGCGTTCCACTGACCTCCGTGATGCTGCGTCGGGTCATGGGTAGCACTGTGGCAGTGGTGAGGTCCTCCGTGGCTATAGGGGGAGCTCCAGTCTGGATGTTACTGCTGTGCCATGGTTCCTCCTCTCCTTCAGTCTTCTCCTGCTTGACCCCAGGACCTGCAGCCTCTACATCTGCAGACTGACACAAGAAGAGTGGAGGTTATTAACGATACATGAGTAGATTTGGATAACAATGTCGTAGGGAAGTCTATTTTTTTTACCAAGTTTGTATACGTTTTGTCTTTTTGGGGGGGTACAATATTAATTTCAATTTACACAGTTCATACAACATGTATCCGTAGGCTGCCAAAGAAAAACATACAGAGAAATGATCATATTGATCACASAGAATTGTGTAATAATAAAATTGGTGTAAAGAAGAGAGAAACATAAAGAGGTGGTCCTACACCACCAACTCCCCATCCCATTTAGACATATTCACAGGTCCAAAAAGGTCAACATGCACTGTCAACTGTGGGACCTTATATAGACAGGTGTGTGTCTTCCAGATCATGTCCAATCAATTGAATATACCACAGGTGGACTCCAATCAAGTTGTAGAAACATCTTAAGGATGATCAATGGAAACAGGATGCACCTGATCTCAATTTTGAGTGTCATTGCAAAGGGTCTGAATACTTATGTAAATAAGGTATTTATGTTAAAAAATATATATATATAAAGTGGTAGATCAGCTTTAATGTTGCAGATAGATTGTGGCTTCCATTAATGTAATTGTCTGCATCATTTCCAATTTTGGGGTAAATATATATATATTATTAATTTTATTTTTAAAATATGTTTTCCGTTATTTTTTTGCGGCAGCACTGCCTGACAGCAGTAATAATCTCTTATTGATTGAGAGATTCAAGGAGCTATCATCGTCAAGTAACATAGTAGATGCAACGCATTCAATATTTACATTCATGCACTTCGAAATAAACTTTGTCCTAGAAGCATTTAACTACAGGGCACTCCCACATCAAATGAAGGATGAGGTGAGCCTTTCTGAAATAAACAGGCCACATTTGAAGTAACTGTAATGTTTTATGTAACACTATTACACTAACCTCTATCACGATAACGTGCTGGGTTGAGGTTCCACTCCCCTCATCAACAGTGATTGGTTGGTCTTCTCTCCATGTATTGTGTCCCGCTGGCTTCACAAAGCTCCTGTGGCCTCCAGTGAGATGTCCTTCACCTGAGCGAGTGATTGGGGCGAAAGAGGTGGTTAGGTACTATATCAACACTATATTGTACACCATTGACACGGTCTAGAATTGGCAAGGGTGTAAGGTAACACTTCTCATCACTTCATACAATTTATTGATTGACTGAATTATGTTCTATGCATCAAATTGTTTTCATTGAGATAATAATAGGAAATGCAGTAAATTAAGAATCTGGTTAAAATAGGATATGTCTTTGTGCAAGATAGTATGCAATAATTGCCCTGATTACTAAGCTATCGAAAAACTGTCCAAGGCTTAATTCTGGGTAATACATCTGAACACATGTGCAGAACGGTTGACAGGCACTGAGCTATGCCGCGCAGCCTCGGCCTTCTGCAAAATGTACCTCTTGTCATTCCTCTGTATCTGTCGAGAATCTTGACACTACCGGGACTGGCGAGGACGCGCTCTCGCAATGTCCTCTCTGCGCGCTCCCGTGACACCTTCAGTTCCAGTAGCTGTAGTTTCCTCCGCAATGCCCTGTTTTCTTTYTGGCTTTGAGTTATTTCTATACGAAACACTGCATAGTCGTCGTCTACGACTTTACAGATCTCTGCTACAGCTGCATTCGCTAGCACCTCCATGATGGAGGCTATTTGAGTGTGAAAAACCATACTGTTCACGTTAGCCATTTTTAGCTAGTTAGCAGCCAGCTAGCCAGCTATTAACCAAGTCCTGTCTCCAACGTGATTTAAACACTACCTTAGGTAAGTATGTGATGCTGTGCAAGTAAATTAGTCATATTTTAAGTTCCAGGGTGTTAATAAACGTCTAAATAACAACAATAAAAACGCTAACGGGAAATCGTTCTTGGTCACTGTTCACTTCCGTTTACACTGAAGAGAAAGGATCTCATTTGTTGGCGTCATACAAAGGGTTTGGTTAAATGGAAAAGTAATGCGCGTTGTTGTTTGAAACACGGTAATGCTTATTACATTATATTACACATAACATATCCTATGATCATTCTCTCAAGCTGAGAGCAGACTTGTTTAGAAAGAACAGTAGCCGTGTCCGAATACCCGTAGTAGTATGCGAACAAAAATACGTTTTATAAGTATGTGAAATTTCGAAAATATGCCGCCTTCATATTCTAGTCGGAACTAGAAACTCCGAAATTTCCGATCTGTAGATTCGTTGAACGCCTATAAATACAACCAGTTAGCAAGTCGGAAATCCCGAGATTTCTAGTTCCGACTAAAAAGTGAACGCAGCATTGGTACACTGAAAGTTACAACTAATATGCGTGATTGTGTTGACTCCCGCCATTCGTTCATTTTGGTACAGGCTCATTTTATCTGCTCTTGTCAAACACGTGAGTCAAAAAGATGAGTTTATTATACTAGATCAAACGCTGAAATTAGTATGCAGTTTAAGTATGTAATACTAGTATGGGTATTCGTACAAGGCCACTGTGTTAGYATTAATAGAGTAGAGAAGAATAGAATGACTGACTTCATTCCATTTACACTGAACAAAAAATATAAACGCAACATGTAAAGTGTTGGTCCCATGTTTCATGAGCTGAAATAAAAGATCCCAGAAATGTTTCATATGCACAAATAAAAGATCCACTCACATCCATGTTAGTGAGCATGTTGCCTTTTCCAAGATAATCCATCCACCTGACAGGTGTGGCATATCAAGAAGCGATTAAACAGCATGATCAACCATGTGCTGGGGACAATAAAAGACCAATCTAAAATGTGCAGTTTGGTCACACAACACAATGCCACAGATGTCTCGAGTTTTGAAGGAGCATACAATTGGCATGCTGCCTGCAGGAAGGTCCACCAGAGCTGTTGCCAGAGAATTTAATGTTAATTTCTCTACCAYAAGGTTCCTCCAACTGAGTTTTAGAGAATTTGGCAGTATGTCCAACCGGCCTCACAACCGCAGACCATGTGTAACCACGCCAGCCCATGTGTAACCACGTCATCCCAGGACCTCCACATCTGGCTTCTTCACCTGTGGGATCGTCTGAGACCAGCAACCCGGACAGCTGATGAAACTGAGGAGTATTTATATCGGTAATAACGCCCTTTTGTGGGGAAAAAATCATTCTGATTGGGTGGGCCTATGCCCTCCCAGGCCCACCCATGGCTGTGCCCCTGTCCAGTCATGTGAAATCCATAGATTAGGGCCTAATTCATTTATTTAAATTGACTGACTGACTTATATGAACTGTAACTCAGTAAAATCTATGAAATTGTTGCTTGTTGCGCTTATATTTTTGTTCAGTATAGTTGAGGTAATATGTACATGTAGGTAGGGGTAAAAGTGACTAGGCAATCAGGAYAGATAATAAACGGAGTAGCAGCAATGTGTGTGAGCATATAGAGTGTTTGTGTAAGTATGTGTGTGGGTAGCATCCAGCGAGTGTGCATAGTCAGTGTAAGARTTGGTGCAATAAAGGGTCAATGCAATAGTCTGGGTAGCCATTTGATTAGCTATTTAGCAGTCTTATGATTTGGGGCTGGGGTTGATTTACCGCTGGTTGTGCGATAGCAGAGTGAACAGTCTGTGGCTGGGGTCTTTGACAATTTTCCGGCGCTTCCTCTGACACCGCCTGGTATAGAGGTCCTGGATGGCAGGGAGGTCRGCACCAGTGATGTACTGGGCCATCTACACCACCCTCTGTAGTGCCTTGCGATCRAGGGCGGTGCAGTTGCCATACCAAGCGTTGATTCAGCCAGTCAAAATGCTCTCAATGGTGCAGCTGTATAACTTTTTGAGGATCTGAAGGGCCATGCCAAATCTTTTTAACCTCCTAAGGGGGTAGAGGCGCTGTCGCACCTTCTTCATGACTGTGCTAGTGTGAGAAGACCATGTTAAGTCCTTGGTGATGTGGACACAGAGGAACTTGAAGCTCTCGACATGTTCCACTAAAGCCCTGTGGATGAGGTATGCTCGACCCTCCTTCTCCTGTAGTCCATGATCAGCTCCTTTGTCTTGCTGATGTTGAGGGAGAGGTTGTTGTCCTGGCACCACACTGCCAGGTCTCTGACCTCCTCCCTGTAGGCTGTCTCATTGTCGTCGRTGATCAAGCCTTCCACCGTCATGTCGTCAGCAAACTTGATGATGGCATTGGAGTCGTGCTTGGCCACAGTCGTGGGTAAACAGGGAGTACAGGAGGGGACTAAGCACACACCCCTTGGCGGCCCTGTGTTGAGGGTCAGCGTAGCAGATGTTACCTACCCTTACCACCTGGGTGCGGCCCGTCAAAGTCCAGGATCCAATTGCACAGGGAGGTGTTCAGTCCCAGCAACACTGGATATCAGCAGTTCCTCATCAACTGCAGYCCATTAACACAAATTATAAAGAAGAGCATATAATATAATCAAATCAAAGTTTTCTGGTGGCGTACACAGTTTATTTGATGTTAGTTACTAGCTAAATGCTTGTTACCAGCTCCTAAATGTGCAGTACAATGTCAAACAATTAATGAAAAATTCAAATTAAGAAATAACAGAACGAATCAATCCAAATAACACTATCAATACTCCAAATAGCAATCTGTGCGTATATACACAGGATGAATGATATGTACAGCAGTAGATATATTAGAGTGAGCTATGTCGAGAATACAGTATATAAATATAGTGTGTATAAACAGTATATATATATTTTTTTAAAGGGAAGTGTCCAATGTCTCTGCATGGGACAGCAGTGTTTAATGTGTTTGTGAGTATGGGTGTATGCATGTGTGTGAGTGTATATATGAGTGCAGAGTCTGCGTGTGTGTGAGAGAGCTTGTGTGTGTATTTTGTGTGAGTGAGCAGGAGTATGTGTGCAAAAAAAGTTTCTAAGGTGCAGGACAGGCAGACAGCCTGACAGTGATGGCTGTTCAACAGCCTGATGGTCGGATGTTAGAAGCCGTCCCGGAGCCTGTTGGTTCCGGCTCTGATGCTCCTGTACCGTCTGCCAGACGGTAGTAGAGTGAACGGTCCGTGGCTTGGTTGGCTGAGGTCCCTAATGATATTCTTGGCCTTCCATCGACACAGAGTGGTGTAAATGACCTGGAGGGCCGGCAGCGTGCCCCCGATGGTGCTTTTGGCTGACCACACCACTCGCTGAAGAGCCTTGAGGGTGGTGCAGTTACTGTACCAGGCGGTGATGCAGCCCGAAAGAAAGCGCTTAATGATGCATCTGTAGAAGTTTGTGAGGGTCGTATGGTCAATGCCGAACTTCTTCACCATGGTGCTGATGTGATGTGACCATATCAGGTCCTCGGTGATGTGCACACAGAGGAACTTGAACCTTTTGACCCTCCACACTGTGGCCCAGTCTATGTGGATGGGGGCGTGCTCTCCCTTCTGTCTCCTGTACTCCACAATCAGCTCCTTGGTTTTGTTGACTTTGAGAGAGGTTATTGTCCTGGCACCACTCCGCCAGGGCTCCAACCTTCTCACTGTAAGCTGTCTCGTCATTGTTGGTAATCAGGCCTACCACTGTCATGTCGTCAGCAAACTTGATGATTGTGTTGGAGTCGTGGGTGAACAGGGAGTACAGGAAGGGGCTGAGCACACACCCCTGGGGGGCCCCCGCGTTAAAGGTCAGCATGGCAAAGGTGTTGTTGCCTACCTTCACCAACTGGGGTCAGCCTTTTAGGAAGTCCAGGACCCAGTTGCACAAGGATGAGTTCCAAGGTAACAAGCTTTGAGGGCACTATGGTGTTGAAAGCTGAGCTATAGTCGATAATCCTCTTGTTCAGGTGGGAGAGGATGTTTTTTTCTAGTGCGATGGCAATTGCGTCGTCTGTGGATCTGTTGGGGTGGTAAGATGGAGGTGATGTGGCCCTTGACTAGCCTCTCTAAGCACTTCATGGTGACAGGAGTGAGTGCTATGGGGCGATATTGACATTTCGTTCAGTTACCTTAGATTGCTTGGGTACAGGAACAATGGTGGACATCTTGAAGCATGTGGGGATGGCAGACTAGGATAGAGAGATTGAATATGTCCGTAAAAACTCCAGCCAGCTGGTCTGCGCATGCTCCGAGCACGCCTTGGGATGCCGTCCAGGCTGACAGCCATTTAAGAGTTAACAGTCCCTGCCACATGCGTCTTTGTGTCTGAGCCGTTGAATTGCAACTCCACTTTGTCCCTGTACTGACTTTTTGCTTCTTTGATTGCCTTACGGAGTTTGTAGCTGGTCTGTTTGTACTCATCCATGTTCCGAGTCACCTTACCGTGGTTGAATGCGGTGGTTCGCGGTTCCAAAGTTTTTAGTTTTTATACTTTCTTTTTATTGTAGGAACACAAAGAAAGTACAAAGAAAGTAAAATAAAAGAACAAAAAAAGATCTGGCAGTTACAATGCACTTCATACCTTTATCATCATATTAGTTACATTGACATCTTTGAATTAGACCTTTTCCAAGTACGAAACCCATTTTCCCCAGTATTCTTGACCTCTCTCCTGTTGAGTGTTTGTATATCTAGTTCTTGGTCTCTTACTGTTCCAGATAAACCTTGATATCCGTTTATCCCTAAACTGTTAGGCGGAGTTCTATGGCAGTGATTGGAAACAATACAGTAACCTTGGCAGGATGTTCATTTTGATTGTTTCAATTCTACTACTAAGATCTAAGGGAAGTGAATTCCACCTGTCTAGGTCATCATATATTTTCTGTTGATGTGATCGTAATTCATGCAATACAGTTTGGGTGTACTTTTGGTACAGCTCTTCTGTGGGGTATAATTATATACTAAGGCTTGGTCGTTGTGTACGTTAAGCACATACCTGAATATGTTCCAAATGTTTGTAAAACATCCATCAATCTAGGTACACTTGAGCCTGGGTCTTTAAGGAATAACAGAACGTCATCAGCATACATGCATATCTTATGTTCACTGCCTCTTATGTTATTCCCTCTAAGGTTGGGTTCTGTCTATTGCCTGTGCTAATGGTTCGAGGTACAAGGAGAAGAGCGTGGGTGAAAGATTACAGCCTTGTCTTGCCCCTCGCTCTAATTTTACCGTTCGTGACAAATGTCATTTATCTTTATTCTAGCGGTCGGACATGAATACATTGTTTTGACACTGTATCACTTCTTTGTTGAAACAAATCTTTCATAACTTGGAATAGGTAATCCATCCCATGAATCAAATGCTTTTTCTGCATCTAGACTGATTAATATTGCACTTGTCTCATTCTGAGTAATGTGGTCCATGACATGTAGTGTTCTCCTTATATTGTCCTGTGTCTGCGTATTTTGTATGAAACCAGTTTGATCTCGTCAATCAATTCTGGGATTATGTTCTCCATTCTTTTGGCTATTATTGATGCTATACACTGCTCAAAAAAATAAAGGGAACACTTAAACAACACAATGTAACTCCAAGTCAATCACACTTCTGTGAAATCAAACTGTCCACTTAGGAAGCAACACTGATTGACAATAAATTTCACATGCTGTTGTGCAAATGGAATAGACAACAGGTGGAAATATAGGCAATTAGCAAGACACTCAATAAGGAGTGGTTCTGCAGGTGGTGACCACAGACCACTTCTCATTTCCTATCTTCCTGGCTGATGTTTTGGTCACTTTTGAATGCTGGCGGTGCTTTCACTTCTAGTGGTAGCATGAACGGAGTCGAGGCAACAACCAGCAGCAGGACGCTACCTCCGCTTTGTGCAAGGAGGAGCACTGCCAAGCCCTGCAAAAGACTCCAGCAGCCACAAATGTCATGTGTCTGCTCAAACGGTCAAAAACAGACTCCATGAGGGTGGTATGAGGCCCGACGTCCACAGGTGGGGTTGGCTTACAGCACCGTGCACAGGTGGGGTTGTGCTACAACACCGTGCAGGACGTTTGGCATTTGCCAGAGAACACCAAGATTGCAATTCGCCACTGCGCCCTGTGCTCTTCACAGATGTAAGCAGGTTCACACTGAGCACATGAGCACATGTGACAGACGGACAGAGTCTGGAGACGCGTGGAGAACGTTCTGCTGCCTGCAACATGCTCCAGCACGACCGTTTGGCGGTGGGTCAGTCTGGTGTGGGGTGGCATTTCTTTGGGGGCGCACAGCCCTCCATGTGCTCGCAGAGGTAGCCTGACTGCCATTAGGTACCGAGATGAGATCCTCAGACCCCTTGTGAGACCATATGCTGGTGCGGTTGCCCTGGGTTTCTCCTAATGCAAGACATGCTAGACCTCATGTGGCTGGAGTGTGTCAGCAGTTCCTGCAAGAGGAAGGCATTGATGCTATGGACTGCCCGCCCGTTCCCCAGACCTGAATCAATTGAGCACATCTGGGACATCATGTCTCGCTCCATCCACCAACGCCACGTTGCACCACAGACTGTGATTGACTTGGAGTTACATTGTGTTGTTCAAGTGTCCCTTTATTTTTTGAGCACGTGTATATGTATAACGTGACGCTACTTAGTGTGTTCATAAAGAACACATGCTTTTGGCTACTCACCCTTGTTCAGCATTGGGGAAATGGAGATATTTTACCTATTGCAATGTCAACCGTAACAACCCAAAGTCTTAACAGCTCGCGGTAACTATTAATTCTGTTAAATCCGATTCAGTGTCTTACATCTTCCCGTTAGAAATGCCTGAGTCTCTCTCGGATGTGAACGTCCTCTCGCCGAGATGGTTCCTCTTTCCATGACCGGCTTGTCGACAACGATCCATGGGAGAGCCTGCTCGAGTTTTTCCGCTGGTGATGTCGCCTTTCTCCTGGCGGTACTCCACTGGAAGCTCCTTGACTTCAGGTCCTCAGCCGTCTCGTCTGCATGCTCGTATGTAACCGGCATTTTCCAGAAATACCGCATTTTCCCGGGTATGGTGTTTGGAAGCGAATACCCTTCTCTTTAAGTGCTTTCTAATGGGGTGCATTCTTCCTTTTCAGTATCTCTCCCGCGTAGTCATGATCAAGAACACTCGTTGGCCTTGGAATTAACAGCTTTTCCCAGC
>NC_036873.1:4040901-4042504 GCF_002910315.2 Salvelinus sp. IW2-2015
TGCATGTAAGACTTTCTCTTTGACTGAGAATTTTAGGAACCGTACTACTATGGATCTTGGTGGGGCGCCGCTGGGGGGTTTTGAGGCCAGAGCTCGGTGTGCTCTCTCGATTCCCAGGTCAGTGTTGTCTTCAGGTATGTCCTTGACCCTCCACGAAGTTGGGCATAGTCTTTTTCTGCGCCCTCTACTACGTTATAAAGTTTAATGTTGTTTCGACATGAGAAACCTTCGAGTTCTGTCACTTTTGCCTGTAGTGCGTGTTGGCTTTTCAGTGACTGTTCAAGTGTTTCCTTGACTGCGAAGTTCCATGTGTCCGTTTCTCCAATGCGCTGTTCTGCGTCCCCCATTCCTGTAGATATGCTGTGAAGTTCTAATTCGTTTTCTTCCAGTTTCTGGTTAATGTCCTTCTTGAACTCATTTAGTTATTTTCTTACATCTTCTCGAAGTTCCTCTCGTAAGCCTGTGAGCGCCTCGCGCAATTCCTCCTTCATCACCTCACGAAATGAGGGTTCTTTTGCTGCTGCTATCTTATTTGCGCTAGCATTAGCCATTTCGGGTTCATCGACGATTATATCTTCTGCTGTCTTGTTACGGGCTGTTGTTGTAGCTCCGCGACCTTTTCCTATTTTCCCCTTTTCCATTTCGCGTAAGTTATTATAATGCTCAGAGTAAATACTTGAATTTAGGGGGGGAAATACCCAACCGACGTGCAGTACGAAAAACTAGGCAGCCATTTCCTAAGTTGCGTCACCGGAAGCTCGCGGTTCCAAAGTTTTGCGCAAATACGGCCATCTATCCCTGGTTTTTGGTTGGGGTATGTTAGAAACCCTTTGCTGTACACACAGAAACATGACATGATATTATAAAATGTTAACAACGGTCAAGTCTAACACTGATTCAAGTACCTAAAAATATGGATTTATTGGAGTCTTTTCAATGATACAAAAATAACCAAGTCAATCAGCACAGAGTCAATTTTGTATTTAATTTCAACAAAATGGTCATATACTCACATAATGTGAAGTATAGTACTTTTATTGCACAAAACGATACATGATACTTTTCACTAACACTTTACCTTTAATGTAAATCTGGTACCCTCACTTTAATAAAATACATGTTTGAATACTTTGGAAAAGGTTCAACATTACACACATCTTCACTATTTTATGTCAAGTAAATGTGAATTAAGGCACTCATTATCTCACTAAAATACCAGTATCAACCTAAAGGGACAAGCAGTTAGGGTTGGACCCATCAATTAAGCATTTTTACAGACACCATCACCATATCTGCTCTGCCTCATCATACTCATTATTTCCTCAGTTCACTTCATCCAGTTCCCTACTACATCCCAAACCAACAGAATGAACTACAAACAAACAAACTAGTACTACTACATGTTACTAGACTCTATACATGGGCCGTGTGCATTTTCTGCTGGTGTATTCTGAGGTTGATCCTCTCTGAGAACCTCTTCCCGCAGTGTGTACAGGCGAACGGCCTCTCYCCCGTGTGGACCTTCAGGTACATCTTCAGCTGGTGCTGGTGGGAGAACCTCTTCCCACACTGGGGAAGCTGTAGGATTTCTCTCCTGTGTGGA
>NC_036873.1:4043286-4044926 GCF_002910315.2 Salvelinus sp. IW2-2015
GACTGTCGACACAAAACAACAAACAAACTTAGTCTCCATGACAACAGACTGGCTGAGACCAGGGCAAGCGTAGATTTGGGTCTGCAGGACAGGGAGGTGTACGTGCAACGGGAGAGACAGACACAGACCTCGGCTAGGATGCTCCGTCCGCCTCCTATAGTTGTGATTCAGAGAGCTGATGGGCCCAGGTTACCCCCAAACAGGTGCTGCTTCAGCCTGCTTCTATAGGATCTATCAACTGGAAATGGACCCTGAGACAACACAGACACTCCCTGGCTTCATCCTCCTCACACTCTCCTAATGTTAACAGGAACTCAGACAATTGCCAATGCCTCAACAAGCCCATTGACAATGACGGTAGTAGAGACGTAATCAGTAAAGGTGGCAGGGCCAAAGAGAAGCGCTTCCCGTGTTCGTTCTGTGGGAAAGCTTCAGTTTCCCCAAACAGGTGGAGATCCCCAGAGGATGCACACGGGGGAAAACCATTCAGCTGCCACCTGTGCAGGCTAGTTTTTCCGATTCTTCCAACCTGAGAGGCACCAGAGAATGCACACGGGGGAGAAACCGTTCGGCTGCCACCTGTGCAGGCAGTTTCCCACTCGTTCAACCTGAAAGGCACAGAGGGGTGTGTAAGTCGATTTGATTTCTTGACACTCTTTAATGGTTTGATCATTCAAAAGGCATGGTCCCACACTTAAGACAACGAATCAAGACCTGGGCCCGTATCCACAAAGAGTCTCARAGTAGGAGTGCTGATCTAGGATCAGTTTWGCCTTTTAGATCATAATGAATAAGATTATAACTTAGATCAGCAATCCTACTCTGAGAGACTTTGTGGATACAGACCCTGACCTAATACCATTCAGACAGTAGTTCACAGTGGGCTCACCTCAGTGAGACTGTGTGTGGTCCTGTGCTGCTCAGCTGGTTCCTCTGTGGGTTCAGGAGGAGGTKTAGTCTGGTTGTCCTTCATGACTATGGTCCTCTCAGTGTTCCCCAGACCCTCCTCCTTMACCAGAAGCACCTCAGGACCCTTCTCCTCCTGGAAAAGACAGGTGATACAGATTACACAGACACACACTCCCTCGGGTACGTACACACAGATAATAAACACACTTGCAACATAGTGTTTACCCATCCCCACTATGTTTGAGTCCTATACGATTTCACAGAGTCAAATTCCTGTACATGCAAATGTAACCGCAAAATTATTGGCACCCTTGATAAAGATCAGGGAAAACACTATACTGAACAAAAAATGATTGTTCATCTTTATCAACTGTGTCCATAATTAATGACCCCATTGAATATGCCTTATATACAGTATATATAATTAAGTAGTTSAATGGAAATAATGAAACACATCATATATCCTACACAGTGGAAACACTATGTGACCGACTTTTTAGGCTTATATTATACAATGTCTGGGATGCAATATTCTACCCAGGAATATTCAACACTGAAATCTGTTACTCCAAATTTATCTGGATTTTTTTCTGCTGACAACAATGAACATTCATCATAGTCTTTGATGCTGGGTTTGATCTAAACGTTAGAAGCTATCGAGTGGAATGGTTACTTTCTATAGCTCGGTATCCATTCAATTGACGACAGATTTGAAAGAAAATATGCGCATT
>NC_036873.1:4045606-4047283 GCF_002910315.2 Salvelinus sp. IW2-2015
TTTTTTCTGCTGGTGTATCCTGAGGTAGCTCCTCTCTGAGAACCTCTTCCCGCAGCTGTAGGATTTCTCCCCTGTGTGGACCACCTGGTGCCTCTTCTGGTGTCCAGCTTGGGTAAAGCGCATATGACACCGGGTACAGCTGAAGGATTTCATCCCTGTTTGGATCCTATACAYTACTACTGTACTGGTTCCAGTCCTCTCTAGACAGATCAGTCTGTGTCTCTAAACCCAAGGGCATGTTGCCAGGGTCCCAATGGGATTGAATCGTCCTCATGCTCGGGTTACTCTGAGTCGGGAGCAGGAGGACAGTCCAGTGGCCCCAGCTTCCAGTCTCTCTGGGTCTGATCTGTGGTCAGATCCTGTGTGCAAGAGCCTTTGTGTTCAAGTCAGAGACAGACACAGAGACTTTAAGACGGTGTTCTGCGTTCTACTGACCTCCGTGATGCTGCGGCAGGTCCTGGGTTGGGGCGTGGCAGTGCGGTTCTCCGTGGCTACAGGGGGCRTYCCAATCTCGATGTCTCTTCTGTGTCGTGGGTCCTCTCCTTCAGACCTCTCCTGCTTGACCTCAGGACCTCTAGCCTCTRCATCTGCAGACTGACACAACAGGGGAGGTTATTATTGGTACATGAGTTGAATTGGATAACAATGTCATAGAGAAGTCTCACAAGCTCCCCTATGGCAGATAAATAAGGATGTACATGACTGAATAGCGGAGGGTAGCCTTACTGATATTAATTAATGGGCCACATTTTATGTACTGTAATTTTTCATGTTACACTACGACACTAACCTCTATCACGATAACATGCTGGGTTGAGGTTCCACTCTCCTCATCTATAGCTATGGGTTGGTCATCTCTCCACGCGTTGTGTYCYGCTGGCTTCACAAAGCTCCTGTGGCCTCCAGTGAGATGTCCTGAGAGAGTGATTGGGGGAAAAGAKGTGGTGAGGTACTGTCAATGCTCAACGGTATATTGTACACTATTGACACTGCCTGCAAMTGGGTAAAGTTCATGATGCTGTTGACCTTAAAGGGCCCCAGGACCAAAGGTCCACCACTATATTTGACAGTAAGGTATGAGGTTATTTTCTGCTCATGTATTCTCATTTCGAAGACCTACCAACCACTCGTGTGCGTGGCCATAGAGCTCTATTTCATGTTATCCAACAAATGATTCTGATTAATAAGGCTGTAATACACAATGAATTGGTATATACAGCCTGAAACTAATGCCTGCAAATTTGTGTGAATTTTGAGACAAAATAGAGACAGGAAAGTATTGTTTACCCAACTTTTCAGAGAGCTGGTGGGTATATGGTTCAGTTTGGCACCGAGGTAAACATTTGTTTTATATTGGATATTCGTTTTTCATCGTCARTAGCTATGCCAGGACAATGAAAATGGTATATTCTGAATCAGGGGAGGATTGTGAACAATCCAGTTACTACCAGTTGATATTACAATTGCAATAAATTAATCTTAAATGGCGCTTGCTTTTTAAATGACTGAATATATACAGGGAAATTTAGCAATTAGGATTTTATCTGTAACGGTTATGATCAATTAGGYATTGTTGCAATCTGTTGGCATATAGATAAATGCACATATTTTTTCCAGTGCGGGCCTTGTTCTATAAACATATTTCCCCCCAATTGGATTACTCAGAAAAAAAGCATG
>NC_036873.1:4048113-4057110 GCF_002910315.2 Salvelinus sp. IW2-2015
TGTTAGCAGCTAGCTAGCGTTACCTAGATAACATATATCAACCAATTCCTTTCTCCAGCGCGAATTAAAGACTACCTGAGGTAAGTATGTGATGCTGTGCAGTTAAATTAATYATATTTTGAGTTGCAGGGTGTTAATAAACGTCTAGATAACAATAAAAGCGCTAACATCGAAATCGTTCATGGTCCTTGTTCCCTTCCGTTTACTTAAGAGAAAGGATCTTATTGGTTTGCGTCATAGCTGGAAGGGTATAATTCAATTAAAAAGRTATGCGTGCTGTTCTTTGAAATACGGTACTGCWTATTACATTACACATCAAATATCCTATGATCAGTATTTATTAAGCTGAGAGCTGACGTTTATAAAGAGTAGTGTGTTAGCAAGAATAGAGTAGAAAATAACATTACTTTACCTCAGTAAGGTAAATATTCGTGGCCTTGTAGTTAGTGTCTGCCCTGAGATTGGAAGGTTGAGTTTAATCCCTGGCCTAGTCATACCAAAGACTGTAAAAATGGGCCCTGATGCTTCTAGGATTGGCACTCAGCGTTAAGGAACTAGATTAAAGCTAAGGCTCTGCAATAGACTAGCGTCTTGTCCAGGGGGTGTACTTGTACGTCAAGCTGCCTCACACTACAGAAATAGGAGATGAGCTAAGGTTCGTGCTTACTTGTTATAGCCTATGTTTACCATCTCTCTAAAAACAGTTATTTACAATTGACAAGTTAACAAAGCGTTACCCCAATACACTTAACATGATAACTATAATATAACAGCTAAAGAATGGTTCCCAGATATCCCCTGTGTACACCTCAAGCCACACTGCTACGATTTCTCCCCGTTGTGGACACTCCTATGTCTGATAAGGTTACTCAGGAAGGAGAAGCTCTTGTAACATAGTTTGCACATGAAGGGACTCTCCTTGAGGCAGCTGAGGAAGGTTAGACCCAGTCCCTTCTATGAACCCTTTCAGTAGGCATTAGACGGGACCCTGAAAGAGAAGACTACCACCTGGGGGGTCTCCCCCCACTCCCTGTGAAGGCTAAAGCCCAGGGTGATCTGCTCTGTTCATGGATACTGTGGTRTTTGTATCATAGGAACAGGAGGGTCTATCTCTATCAGCCCCAGGCCCTGCTTCATCCCTGCACTGAGACTGTGAAGAGAAGGGTCTGGGCTGCAGACTGCACCTCCCTGCTCCCTGCCAGACCAAATCTACGCTTCGCCCTGTCTCAGCCAGTCTGTTGTCATGGAGACTAAGTTTGTTTGTTGTTTTTGTTCGACAAGTCGTGTCTGGTTGTGGGGTACAGTGTTGTCCCCAGCCCAGAGTTTGAAGACGCTGTCCATCCACTGACCTCCACTATGTTCCTCAGTCCGTCCTCGCAGTAATCATCCCCTGCCTTTGGCTGCCACCGGTCTGGGTCTGGAAATCTGAGATGGATGCCCAGTCTCCTCTGTTAGCTTCCAGCCAACCACTGCAAAAAAGACTACAAACATGGCAGTGAAAAATCCATATCTAGAGTTTTGAGTCTCAAATTACCTGGTGAAGTTTATACATTATAATGTTGTTGTTTTGTAACTAAACATAAAGTTGTAATTGATTTCATGAATGAAAAAATTAAAAAGAATAATAACCAGGTGCATCACTATTCCCATTGAATATCTATTACTGTATGTAGGCTATATGTATTCTCCCTTACCTTGCTCCCCATCTTTAGTCCACTCAGCAATCAATGCTCTCTGGTCCGTCTTCTATTGTCTCCTCTTTGACCAGCACAGATCAGGCTTCCCATCCTCCTTGTCTACTGACTGTAAGAGTACAGAGTGAGAAGGATGTTGGATCAAACATCTGATATGAGCATCCTGCTATGGCACCATCTTCTGATTGGGCAATGAGGATTGCTATGAGTACTATGCAAAATTGTAAGTCGATTTGATTTCTTGACACTCTTTAATGGTTTGATCATTCAAAAGGCAAGGTCCCACACTTAAGACAAACAATCAAGACCTGGGCCCGTAATCCACAAAGAGTCTCAAAGTAGGAGTGCTGATCTAGGATCAGTTTTGCCTTTTAGATCATAATGAATAAGATTATAACTTAGATCAGCAAATCCTACTCTGAGAGACTTTGTGGATAACAGACCCTGACCTAATACCATTCAGACAGTAGTTCACAGTGGCTCACCTCAGTGAGACTGTGTTGTCCTGTGCTGCTCAGCTGGTTCCTCTGTGGGTTCAGAGGAGGTGAGTCTGGTTGTCCTTCATGACTATGTCCTTCAGTGTTCCCCAGACCCTCCTCCTTCACCAGAAGCACCTCAGACCCTCTCCTCCTGGAAAAGACAGGTTATACAGATTACACAGACACCCACTCCCTCGGGTACGTACACACAGATAATAAACACACTTGCAACATAGTGTTTACCCATCCCCACTATGTTTGATGCCTATTACGATTTCACAGAGTCAAATTCCTGTACATGCAAATGTAACCGCAAAATTATTGGCACCCTTGATAAAATCAGGGAAAACACTATACTGAAACAAAAAATGTATTGTTCATCTTATCAACTGTGTCCATATTTATGACCCCATTGAATATCCTTATATACATATATATAATTAAGTAGTTCATGACAATAATGAAACACATCATATACCTACACAGTGGAAACACCATGTGACCGACTTTAGGCTTTATATTATACAATGTCTGGGATGCAATATTTACCCAGGAATATTAACACTGAAATCTGTTACTCCAAATTTATCTGATTTTTCTCTGACAACAATGAACACATCATAGTCTTTAGCTGGGTTTATCTAAACGTTAGAATCTATCGAGTGGAATGGTACTTTCTATAGCTCTGGATCCATTCAATTTGACGACAGATTTGAAAGAAAATATGCGCATTATCCCACCAGTTGTGTTTCACCAAACTGACTTGATGAAGATAAAAAAATCAGTGCGTGATGACGTAGCGCACACGAAATACTATTTTTCGCTTACGTTTTCATGTACAGAATAAAAAATATTACGTTCAATGTGTTTCCATCGCATTTTCAACTCTACCGATAGTTTTGTCACAAACTGTTGCGTTAAAATATAATAGCAAATGTGCCTACTCTGGTCTTGGCACGTGCACTCTAGCCAACAGCTGCACAAAAACAGTGCGGCGTAGGCTAGTCTACATAATATATATTATGGAAAAGAGCAAGAATATTTATTGCCAAACAGAAGTCAAGCATGGATATTATTTGAAAATGAGCATCAAGATCACCTGCACTTTCACCACCTCTGTAGCCCAATAAACTACATGTTTCCCTGAGTCGTAGTGAAGGACCACACACCAATGTCACGCGTGACTCCAAGTTTACTTCGAATAGATGGCTTATATCAACATTTGCGCATTAAGGCGTTTCCACCGCCCTTTCTCTCATAATTAATTTTACAGACGCAAAAAAGATCCCATGTCGAACAAACAAATTCTGTAGCATTTAGAAAAAATGTACCAAACTTCCTGTTTCCATCACAGCTGCCATGATTTTTATTTTTCTCTGTATACTTTACTTGCCATAAAATCTGTGAAGTGAAAACTGTGTTCATGTTATAGAGTGGAATTGTTTTTTTCTGCTGGTGTATCCTGAGGTAGCTCCCTCTTGAGAACCTCTTCCCGCAGCTGTAGGATTCTCCCCTGTGTGGACCACCTGTGCCTCTTCTGGTGTCCAGCTTGGGTAAAGCGCATATGACACCGGTACAGCTGAAGGATTTCATCCCTGTTTGAATCCTATACATTACTACTGTACTGTTCCAGTCCTCTCTAGACAGATCAGTCTGTGTCATCTAAACCCAAGGGCAGTTGCCAGGGTCCCAATGGATTGAATCGTCCTCATGCTCGGGTTACTCTGAGTCGAAGCAGAGACAGTCCAGTGGCCCCAGCTTCCAGTCTCTCTGGTCTATCTGTGGTCAGATCCTGTGTGCAAAGAGCCTTTGTGTTCAAGTCAGAGACAGACACAGAGACTTAAGACGGTGTTCTGCGTTCTACTGACCTCCGATGATGCTCGGCAGGTCCTGGTTGGGGCGTGCAGTGCGTTCTCCGTGGCTACAGGGGGCGTCCAAGCTCGATGTCTCTTCTGTGTCGTGCCCTCTCTTCAGACCTCTCCTGCTTGACCTCAGGACCTCTAGCCTCTACATCTGCAGACACACAACAGGGGAGGATTATGGTACATGAGTTGAATTGGATAAACAATGTCATAGAGAAGTCTCACAAGCTTCCCCTATGGCAGATAAATAAGATGTACATGACTGAATAGCGGAGTTAGCCTTACTTATATTAATTAAGGGCCACATTTTATGACTTAATTTTTCATGTTACACTACGACACTAACCTCTATCACGATAACATGCTGGGTGAGGTTCCACTCTCCTTCATCATAGCTATGGGTTGGTCATTCTCTCCACGCGTTTGTTCTGCTGGCTTCACAAAAGCTCCTGTGCCTCCAGTGAGATGTCCTGAGAGAGTGATTGGGAAAAGAGTGGTGAGGTACTGTCAATGCTCAACGTATATTGTACCCACTATGACACGCTGCAACTGGGTAAAGTTCATGATGCGTTGACCTTAAAGGCCCCAGGACCAAAGGTCACCACATATTTGACAGTAAGGTATGAGGTTATTTTCTGCTCATGTATTCTCATTTCGAAGACCTACCAACCACTCGTGTGCTGCCATAGAGCTCTATTTCATGTATCCAACAAATGATTCTGATTAATAAGCTTAATACACAATGAATTGTAATAACAGCCTGAAACTAATGCCTGCAAATTTGTGTGAATTTTGAGACACAAAATAAGACAGGAAAGTATTGTTTACCAACTTTTCAGAGAGCTGGTGGTATATGGTTCAGTTTCGCACCAGAAACATTTGTTTTATATTGGATATTCGTTTTTCATCGTCAATAGCTATGCCAGACAATGAAAATGTATATTCTGAATCAGGGAGGATGGTGAACAATCAGTTACTACCATATATTACAATTGCAATAAATTAATCTTAAATGGCGCTTGCTTTTTAATGACTGAATATATACAGGGAAATTTAGCAATTAGGATTTTATCTGTAACGTTATGATCAATTAGGTATTGTTGCAATTTTGTTGCATATAGATAAGCAATCATTATTTCCAGTGCGGCCTTGTTCTATAAACATATTTCCCCCAATTGGATTTACTCAGAAAAAAAGCATGTGAGTACTCCTTACAGTCAAAAAATGTCAATGCCCATCCCTATTAGTTCAGACTGTATATACCAATGAATTGTGTATTGCAGACTGAATAATCTGACTACCAACAAATGTAAACCCTGGAGTTTGCTAAATGCATTGGCACTTGGATTGGAACCGGTGCTTTGTCAGATGAAATGAAAAAATTGAAGCTCTTGAGTGCCTATTCGTAATCTGGCCCTGGGTGTAAGCGTACACTTCTCATAACTTGTTGTAACACCATTTATTGATTGACTATGTTCCATGCATCACTTTAAAAATTGAGCATGACAATAGGAAATTCGGTAAAGAATCTTTTTGCAAGAAGAATTTGTTCTTAATTGACTTGGCTGGTTAAAAAAATATATATGTGCCAAGTAGCCAATAATCAGCGAAGTATGGTATACTATCACAAAAACTGACAAAGACCCAATTCTGTAACAATCTGAAACATGCGCAGAGTGGAAGGTCGACAGGGCCGCAGCATCCTGTAGAATGTTACCTCTTGTCATCCTCTGGATCGTCCAGGATGTTGACACTTCTAGATCGACTGGCGAGAATCGCTCCTCTCGTTGTCCCTCCTGCGCGCTCCCGTGCCACCTTCATATTCCAGTAGTGTAGTTTCTCCGCAGTCCTCTGTTTTCTTTCTGGCTTTGAGTTATTTCCAAACGAAACACTGCATAGTCGTCGTCTACAAGTTTACAGATCTCTTCCACGCTGTATTCTAGCTCCTCCATGATGGAGGCTATTTGAGTGTTAGCAGCTAGCTAGCGTTACTAGAACATATATCAACCAATTCCTTTCTCCAGCGCGAATTAAAGAATACCTGAGGTAAGTATTGGTGCAGCTGTCAGTTAAATTAATTCATATTTTGAGTTGCAGGTGTTAATTAAACGTCTAGATAACAATAAAAAGCCTAACATCGAAATCGTTCATGTCCTTGTTCCCTTCCTTTACTTAAGAGAAAGGATCTATTGGTTTGCGTCATAGCTGGAAGGGTATATTCAATTAAAAAGATATGCTTGCTGTTCTTTGAAATACGGTACTGCTTATTACATTACACATCAAAGATCTATGATCAGTATTTATTAAGCTGAGAGTGACTTTATAAAGAATAGTGTGTTAGCAAGAATAGATAGAAAAATAACATTACTTTACCTCAGTAAGTAATATCGTGGCCTTGTAGTTAGTGTCTGCCCTGAGATGGAAGGTTGAGTTTAATCCCTGGCCTAGTCATACCAAAAGACTTAAAAAATGGGCCCTGATGCTTCTAGGATTGGCACTCAGCGTTAAGAACTAGATTAAAGCTAAGGCTCTGCAATAGACTAGCGTCTTGTCAGGGTGTACTTGTACGTCAAGCTGCCGCACACTACAGAAATAGAGATGAGCTAAGGTTCGTGCTACTTGTTAAGCCTATGTTTACCATCTCTCTAAAAACATGTATTTACAATTGACAAGTTAACAAAGCTTACCCCAATACACTTAACATGATAACTATAATAACAGCCTAAAGAATGGTCCCAGATATCCCCCTGTGTACACCTCAAGCCACACTGCTACGATTTCTCCCCGTTGTGACACTCCTATTTCTGATAAGGTTACTCAGGAAGGAGAAGCCTCTGTAACATAGTTTGCACATGAAGAAGACTCTCCTTGAGGCAGCTGAGGGAATTAGACCAGTCCCTTCTATGAACCCTTTCAGTAGGCATTAGACGGGACCCTGAAAGAGAAGACTACCACCTGGGGGGTCTCCCCCCACTCCCGTGAAGCTAAAGCCCCAGGGGTGATCTGCTCTGTTCATGGATACTGGTGTTATTTGTATCATAGGAACAGGAGGGTCTATCTCTATCAGCCCAGGCCCTGCTTCATCCCTGCACTGAGACTGTGAAGAGAAGGTCTCGCGCTTGCAGACTGATCCCTGACTGGAGCCTCGGTCACTCTGATGACCACCAGACTTGAGGTTTTCAGTCCACCTGTTGTGTTCTGTGTAGTGGTTGTGGTGGAGTCTCTGTCCCTCGCGGTTGGGTCCTGGTTCTGACTCGGGAAGAAGACGCATGGCTCCTGATCCAGGGTTCTGAGACGGAGCCAGGGTTTGTGACCAGCCACCTCAGAGGTCCAGTCTCCCCCACCAGTAACACTGATATCAGCAGGTCTTCAAGGACTGCAGACTGCAAAACAAAGATGGTACAGAAAAAGCATAAGGTTTATTTAAGAAACTCTTTACTGTACACAGAAACATTACATATTATTAAAATGTTAACCACAGTCAAAGCCCATCTCTAAAACTGATTGAAAGTACCTAACAATATGGAGCCATTGGAAATAATTTTATGTCCAAACTCCGTCCCTACAAAATAACCAAGTCAGTCAGGACAGTCAATTTCGTATTTAATTAAAACAAATCACATTTATTGCCCCAAAACGATGTGACAAGTAGAATAACTTTTCTCATTATGTTAACACTGACTTTTTCTGTAAATCTGGTACCCTCCCTTGGTAAAATTAATGTTAAAATACTTTGGAAAATGTTTAATATTACATTACACACAGCTTCTCTACTTCATGAAGTATTACAAGAATTAAGATACTATCATTATCTCACTATAAACACCAGTATACAACAGACAAAGTTGTCACTTTTCATCAGTGAAGCATTTTCACAGACACGATCACACCAACCATCACCATATCATCTACTCTGCTCATCATACTCATTCTTCCCTCAGTTCTCCTCATCCAGTTCCCTACTACATCCAAACCAACAGAATGAACTATAAACTACCTAGTACTACATTCATGTCACTATACTCTATACATGGGCCTGTGCATTTTCCCAGGCCCTCCTCTCACCCTCCTTCACCAGCAGCACCTCTTCCAGGAAGAGACATGTGATACAGACATACACTCCCTCAGGTAGGTAGGCACAGATAATAAACACACTTTCAACATGGATGTTTACCCATCCCCACTACATGAGTCCTGTATTGTAGTTACAAATGACTTCGTTGTTGTTAAACCATCGTGGGACATAAATAATAATGTGGGTAAAAACATTGTCATTATGATAAAATCAAATTCATTATTGAACAAACCTGACTAAACTAGTTTTGACGTTGACAGTGGGTGTTTGTGTATGGCTGTGTGTAGGTATATTCAGTAAGTATTGTAAAAAACGGCTAGCTGGCGCCGTCTGAGCCCTCATCCGCTAGTGACTTAATGCCGACTTTACTTCGGTCTGACCCCAGGCAGTTCGGCAAGAACCAGGCAGATGTGTCCATATCCATGCTATTCTTTCAACGAAATGAAGGTGTGGCGGATGTCACGTTCTGACCTAGTTCTTTTGTATTTCTTTGTTTAGTGTGGTCAGGCGTGAGTTGGGTGTTAATCATGTTCGTTTGTCATGTTGGGTTTTTCGTTTGGCCTGGTATGATTCTCAATCAGAGGCAGGTGTCGTTAGTTGTCTCTGATTGAGAATCATACTTAGGGAGCCTTTTTCCACCTGGTTTCGGGTGGTTATTTCCGTTTTAGTGTTTGTGTTTTCACGTTACGGACTGTTTCGTTTTCATTTTGTTTCACTTTGTATTTTGTCGTATTCATTCTCATTAAAATCATTAGATATACGACCACGCTGCATTTGTCTTCCGACCTCCTACTACTCCTCATCAGAGGAGGAAGAAGAAAGCCGTTACACGGCGTGTGTCAGCAGATCCATATTCTGACCTTGACTTGATTCCCGCATTAATTCCT
>NC_036873.1:4057135-4062255 GCF_002910315.2 Salvelinus sp. IW2-2015
ACTGATCCCTGACTGGAGCCTCGGTCACTCTGATGACCACCAGCGACTGAGGTTTTCAGTCCACCTGTTGTGTTCTGTGTAGGTGGTTTGGTGGATCTCTGTCCCTCGCGGTTGGGTCTGGTTCTGACTCGGGAAAGGAAGACGCATGGCTCCTGATCCAGGTTCTGAGACGGAGCCAGGGTTTGTGACCAGCCACCTCAGAGTCCAGTCTCCCCCACCAGTAACACTGATATCAGCAGGTCGTCAAAGACTGCAGACTGCAAACAAAGATGGTACAGAAAAGCATTAAAGGTTATTTAAGAAACTCTTTACTGTACACAGAAACATTACATATTATAAAATGTTAACCACAGTCAAGCCCATCTCTAAAACTGATTGAAAGTACCTAACATATGGAGCCATTGGAAATAATTTTTATGTCCAAACTCCGCGCCCTACAAAAATAACCAAGTCAGTCAGGACAGTCAATTTCGTATTTAATTAAAACAAATCACATTTATTGCCACAAAACGATGTGACAAGTAGAATAACTTTTCTCATTATGTTAACACTTTACTTTTTCTGTAAATCTGGTACCCTCCCTTGGTAAAATTAATGTTAAAATACTTTGGAAATGTTTAATATTACATTACACACAAGCTTCTCTACTTCAGAGTGAATTAACAGAATTAAGATACTATCATTATCTCACTATAAACACCAGTATCAAACAGACAAAGTTGTCACTTTCATCAGTGAAGCATTTCACAGACACGATCACACCAACCATCACCATATCATCTACTCTGCCTCATCATACTCATTCTTCCTCAGTTCTCCTCATCCAGTTCCCTACTACATCCAAACCAACAGAATGAACTATAAACTACTATACTACATTCATGTCACTATACTCTATACATGGGCCTGTGCATTTTCCCAGGCCCCCTCTCACCCCTCCTTCACCAGCAGCACTCTTCCAGGAAGAGACAGTGATACAGACATACACTCCCTCAGGTAGGTAGGCACAGATAATAAACACACTTTCAACATGGAGTGTTTACCCATCCCCACTACATGAGTCTGTATTGTAGTTACAGAATGACTTCGTTGTTGTTAAACCATCGTGTGACATAAATATAATTGTGGGTAAAAACATGTCAGTTATGATAAGTCAAATGTCATATTTGAACAAACCTGACTAAACTAGTTTGACTGTACAAGGGTGTTTGTGTATGCTGTGTGTAGGTATATTCAGTAAGTATTGTAAAAACGCTAGCTGGCGCCGTCTGACCCTCATCCGCTAGTGACTTAATGCCGACTTTACTTCGGTCTGACCCAGAGCAGTTCGGCAAGAACCAGGCAGATGTGTCCATATCCATGCTATTCTTTCAACGAAATGAAGGTGTGGCGGATGTCACGTTCTGACCCTAGTTCTTTGTTATTCTTTGTTTTAGTTGGTCAGGCGTGAGTTGGTGGGTAATCTATGTTCGTTTGTCTATGTTGGTTTTCGTTTGGCTGGTATGATTCTCAATCAGAGCAGTGTCGTTAGTTGTCTCTGATTGAGAATCATACTAGAGCCTTTTCCACCTGGGTTTCGGGTGGTTATTTCCTGTTTAGTGTTGTGTGTTTCACGTTACGGACTGTTTCGTTTTCATTTTGTTTCACTTTGTATTTGTCGTATTCATTCTCATTAAAATCATTATGATACGTACCACGCTGCATTTTGGTCTTCCGATCCTTCCTACTACTCCTCATCAGAGGAGGAAGAAGAAAGCCGTTACAGCGGAGTTGTGTCAGCAGATCCATATTCTGACCTTGACTTGATTCCCGCATAATCCTCCACCTTTATGCACGAGAGGAAACCATGAATTAGGTCGAGCACACCTTCCGCTTCCAAGTGAAAAAAAACATCTACTTAATTTTTTTCTGATAGAATTACACCATTCTCCATGCAATGTCAGTTACAAATTGATAAGACCTAGGTAAATGACTAATCCGTTTGGATTGTAAATATAAATGACAATTGTTTAAGATCTATTTTACCTAATGATCGCGCTGAGACAAATGTGAAAAGTCATATTTCAGCTAACTGAAAAGCATGTCAACATGACCGGTATTTCAGCCGCTTTTCCACAGTGTAGTAAAAATCGCTGTGTCGTTATTCTGAATTTTAATTGTAGACCTATGGCTTGATTTTTGTAGGCATAATTTCATTACATTGTTAGTTTAGCTTTCATTCCTCTGCCATGTCTGTGTGGTTGTTCCTGGGGTCGCTAGCAATAGTGATCGTATTAGGCTAACGTATTACAAGTTGCAATTAATTGGACATGTAGCCATTTGAATCATTATGGAACGCAGATCATACATAGCAGTTTAATAAATTGGAACACGGATCACGAGGATTGGACCGTTGTCACAGTTCCGTGATTAGGTAAGATTTATAGGACTATTGTTGAACTCCTGTTGTACACTTGTCTCACCTTTCAATATTCATGGAATAAACAATTTAATTGGCAATTTTCATAACGAATCAAACCAGATTTTTGATTAACCAATATATTTTGTGCGTAATAGGCTCTCCAAACCTGTTTATGAATGATTCATAAATACTTCCTAACCCTAAATAATCTACAAGATCAGAGTATTTTAAATCTAACAATTGGTTGCTGAAAAAGAGACGAATATGCATGTATTTACATGGCCTTCTTTTCATTGATCCCTAATATTCTGAACCATTCTCTCCATAATATTCTAGTGAGTCTGTCGAGAAAATGCAAATAATTAAAGGTACACCAAATTAAAGGGATGGCTTTAGATAAATGTCCTGAAAACCCTATTGATTGAAAATCCACAAGAAAATCTGTTGGCCAGCCAGTTGACGGATTTCAGAGGTTGAATTAAATCGATTCAGCCCGCGCAAGGGAACCACGCTGCAAAGCCTGCTACTCACATGCATAAATACGTCTACCAACTACTGAGAAATGCGTAGGAAAGGTGTACATTCTTAAGTCTGAATCTGGCTCTTGGTCACCACCACACAGTTGCACACACATTTACACCAGAAGTGAAATTGTGTATTTCGGATGAACGCACAACACTTCTAGAAGAAACTCTGAAAACCAGCCAAACTTGTCGTCTGTCTACAACTAAAACACCAATGGGCAGCGAACATAGCATACAGGGGCTCTAAAGGCGAACTGACGCCTAGGCGTACTCGATATCGAACTGAACTGGACGCATATTCCCTTTAAAATACATTCGCTTGAAAAATGAGAAATAAGCAGCAATAGTACTGTTTGTCCATTTGAGATGCTGTAGCCAGAATACAGTTCCTCAAAATAGTCAGAGTTAATCTAAGATAACTCAAGACATCGGTCATTCATTTTCCACCTTTATGCACGAGAGGAAACCATGAATTAGGTCGAGCACAYCTTCCGCTTCCAAGTGAAAAAARCATCTACTWAATTTTTTTCTGATAGRAATTACACCATTCTCCATGCAATGTCAGTTACAAATTGATAAGACCTAGGTAAATGASTMATCCGTTTGGATTGTAAATATAAATKACAATTGTTTAAGATCTATTTTACCTAATGATCGCTGGAGACAAATGTGAAAAGTCATATTTCAGCTAACTGAAAAGCATGTCAACATGACCGGTATTTCAGACGCTTTTCCACAGTGTAGTATAAATTGCTGTGTCGTTATTCTGAATTTTAATTGTAGACCTATGGCTTGATTTTTGTAGGCATAATTTCATTACATTGTTAGTTTAGCTTTCATTCCTCTGCCATGTCTGTGTGGTTGTTCCTGGGGGTCGCTAGCAATAGTGGATCGTATTAGGCTAACGTATTACAAGTTGTGCAATAATTTGGGACATGTAGCCTATTTGAATCATTATGGAACGCAGATCATACATAGCAGTTTAAATCTGGAGCACGGATCACGAGGATTGGACCGTTGTCACAGTTCCGTGATTAGGTAAGATTTATAGGACTATTGTTGAACTCCTGTTGTACACTTGTCTCACCTTTCAATATTTCATGGAATAAACAATTTAATTTGGCAATTTTCATAACGAATCAAACCAGTATTTTTGATTAACCAATATATTTTGTGCGTAATAGGCTCTCCAAACCTGTTTATGTATGATTCATAAATACTTTCCTAACCCTAAATAATCTACAAGATCAGAGTATTTTTAAATCTAACAATTGGTGCTGAAAAAGAGACGAATATGCATGTATTTACATGGCCTTCTTTTCATTGATCCCTAATATTCTGAACCATTCTCTCCATATATTCTAGTGAGTCTGTCGAGAAAAATAAATGCAATAATTAAAGGTACACCAAATTAAAGGGATGGCTTTAGATAAATGTCCTGAAACCCTATTGATTGAAAATTCCACAGAAAAATCTGTTGGCCAGCCAGTGACGGATTTCAGAGGTTGAATTAAATCGATTCAGCCCGCGCAAGGGAACCACGCCTGTCAAAGCCTGCTACTCACATGCATAAGTACGTCTACCAACTACTGAGAAATGCGTAGGAAAGGTGTACATTTCTAAGTTGAATCTGGCTCTTGGTCACCAACACCACAGTTGCACCACATTTACACCAGAAGTGAAATTGTGGTTTATTTCGGATGAACGCACAACACTTCTAGAAGAAACTCTGAAAAACCAGCCAAACTTGTCGGCTGTCTACAACTAAAACACCAATGGGCAGCGAACATAGCATAGCAGGGGCTCTAAAGGCGAACTGACGCCTAGGCGTACTCGGATATCGAACTGAACTGGACGCATATTCCCTTTAAAATACATTCGCTTGAAAAATGAGAAATAAGCAGCAATAGTACTGTTTGTCCATTTTTAGATGCTGTAGCCAGATACAGTTCCTCAAAATAGTCAGAGTTAATCTAAGATAACTCAAGACATCGGTCATCATTTTGACGTTTTTACCGAAGAGATCTTAGTCGCGCAGTTTTACGTCTAGATGTTTGGTGCAGTATTTTTCGACGACAACGAGTTGTCTCTCGTTGAACGACAAGACTTTGTTGAAGAATCCCTACTGTTGACCAATCACTGATGAAGGTGCGTAGATTTCGGCTCCGAACGCTGCTTGTCGCAGAAAAATGAAC
>NC_036873.1:4065005-4068936 GCF_002910315.2 Salvelinus sp. IW2-2015
TGCAAATAATTAAAGGTACACCAAATTTAAAGGGATGCTTTAGATAAATGTCCTGAAACCCTATTGATTGAAAATTCCACAAGAAAATCTGTTGCCAGCCAGTGGACGGATTTCAGAGGTTGAATTAAATCGATTCAGCCCGCGCAAGGGAACCACGCCTGCAAAGCCTGCTACTCACATGCATAAGGTACGTCTACCAACTACTGAGAAATGCGTAGGAAAGGTTACATTTCTTAAGTCTGAATCTGGCTCTTGGTCACCCACCACACAGTTGCACACACATTTACACCAGAAGTGAAATTGTGTTTATTTCGGATGAACGCACAACACTTCTTAGAAAACTCTGAAAACCAGCCAAACTTGTCGTCTGTCTACAACTAAAAACACAATGGGGCAGCGAACATAGCATAGCAGGGGCTCTAAAGGCGAACTGACGCCTAGGCGTACTCGGATATCGAACTGAACTGGACGCATATTCCCTTTAAAATACATTCGCTGAAAAATGAGAAATAAGCAGCAATAGTACTGTTTGTCCATTTTGAGATGCTGTAGCCAGAATACAGTTCCTCAAAATTGGGCCCAAAAAGGGCTTATAAAATCTTAAAAGAATGAAAAAACTCAAGAACATCGTTCATCATTTTGAGCCGAAAAAACACTCACTGATGTCCAAAAATAACAAAAACGTCACCAAATGTCATAATATATTCACAAACTCTACCAAACTGTTTCGGCTGGGAAGCATGCGAACACACACCTTCAGCCTGGTGAGCTAGGCAACTGTCTACCAACTCAGGCAGGCGGCTGCAATCTAAGCAGGGAAGGAGACTGCAGACCTGCAATGGGGCAGTTAATTTAGGGCCTAGCATGGCAGGGGGCTCTAAGCCTGGCGGGATAGGAAGCTGCATACCTAATAAGGCAGGGGGCTGAGATCCGTGAAGGAGACTGAACCTGACTGCAAATTAAAAAAAGTTGGGCTTAGCAGGGTAGGGTGCCTAGGGCCTGACAGAGCAGCAAACTTAGGGGCTACTAGTGCAGGGGGCTGTGGACCTAGAACAGCAGAGGACTGGGGTCCTAGCACTAAGGCAGGAGTCCAGGAACCTAAGTCAGAACAGTGTGAACCTGCAACTAGGGCCAGAGACTGAAGACTGGGTATGGCCGGAAACTGAGAGCCTACCAAGGGGGCAGGATAGACTGGACCTAACAGGAAGGCACGGAACTCTACACTTATTAGAGGCAGACGTAAAACCTACTGGGGAGGCAGGAAACTCTAAACCCGACCCTACCAGGAAGGAGGGGAACTCTGATCCTAAAGGACTGGAGGGAACTCTGAGTCCAGGTCTGGAAGATCTGGAGGTTGCAGAACCCTCAGACTGGAGCTACCAGGGTGCTATCAGGAGGGACCCCAGGCATAGGACCTGCAGCTCCCACCAGGCTGTGGCTGCAAGGGCCGGGCCCACAGGAGTGTGCTGAGTCCTTGTGGCTGAGGGCCGGACCTTGACGGCAGCTGGCTTAACTTTGAAGAACGGACGGGGCTGATCCCACCAGGCCGTGGCTGGAGAGGCTCCCAACGTCCGGCTGCACTTAACATCAGCAGTTGCTACAGGCTGAGGCTGCATCCAAGATTCCAAAATGGTTTACCTTTGTTGTACCACAATTATAGAATATTCTATTTGTTTATCAAAATGCATAATAGGCCTATATAAAGCACTTATGATAGCTTGGTTCTCGTAACTAAACAAAGTTTTTTTGTACCTGTTTCTCCTACGGACCTGTAAGTTTCACTAATGCACAATCATTGGAGCTATCGACAACCCAATCATTGCACCCTCGACAACCACGGTGATTATTATATTTGACATCTTGGTCATTATGTAACATTGATGACATCTTGGCCATGTTCTGTTATAATCTCCACCGCGACAGCCAGAAGAGGACTGGCCACCCCTCATAGCCTGTGTCTCTCTAGTTTCTCCCAGTGTTTGGCTTTCTAGGAGTTTTTCCTAGCCCATGTCGTTCTACACCTGCATTGCTTGCTGTTTGGGGTTAGGCTGGGTTCTGTAAGACTATTGAGATATCAGCTGATGTACGAAGGGCTATATAAATACATTTGATTGATTGGATCCACCACTGGTTGGGTTCCGTGCCAGAGCAGGTAGAGACTTCATGGCTGAAGGTTCAGGGTAGCAGACAATCGAACATTGGGCACCGAGCGTCAGCACGGGTCACCTCTGGTGGAGAGAACAACTCCCAAGGCAGCCAGAAACAGCTCAATGGCAGCGGCTGGCTGTGGCACCACGACTGGAACAGGAGTCTCCTTAACTATTGCTTGTTGACAATCTGGCTGAGGAGGGGACCTTGGTGGTGGTGGTGCACTCTGGAGTTGTGTTGATCTGCTGGGGAGCAGAAGCGGACCCAACGTCCCGTGACTTCGATGAAATCTATATTTCTTCGCCATCAAAAAGTTGCTGAAGATAGTACTCCATCCATCGTTTGAGAATTGTCGATACTCCCGAAGTCTAGCTTTAATTCAGTGAAGAAACTGTATAGGAGTGCATTCGGAAGTATTCAGACCCCTTGACTTTTTCCACATTTGTTGTTAACCTCATTCTAAAATTGATTAAATAAAATGTTTCCCTCATCAATCTACACACACCAGATAATGGCAAAGCGAAAACAGGTTGAGAGAATTTTGGCAAAATTATTAAAAAATACACACAGATACCTTATTACATAAGTATTCTGACCCTTTCTATGAGACTTGAAATTAAGCTCAGGTGCATCTTTTCCATTGATCACTGAGATGTTTCTACATACTTGATGGAGTCACTTGTGTAAATCTATTGATTGGACATGATTTGAAAGGCACACACTGTCATATAATATCCTACAGTTAACAGTGCATGTCAGAGCAAAACCAAGCCATGAGGTCGAAGGAATTGTCTGTACGCTCAGAGACAGGATGTGTGAAGGCACAGATCTGGGAAGGGTACCAAAAATGTCTGCAGCATTGGAAGGTCCCAAGAACACAGTGGCCTCCATAATCTTAAATGGATAAGTTTGGACCAACCAAGACTCTCCTAGAGCTGGCCGCCTGGCAAACTGATCAGGGGAGAAGGCCTTGGTCAGGAGGTGACAAGAACCTGATGGTCATTCTGACAGGACTCAGAGTTCCTGTGGAGATGGGAGACCTTCAGAAGGACAACCATCTTGGCGGCTCTCACCAAATCAGGCTTTATGGTAGTGCCAGATGGAAGCCACTCCTCAAAAAGGCACATGATAGCCATGGGAGTTTGTCAAAAGCACTAAAGGACTGTGATTCTTTGGTCTGATGAAACAAGATTGAACTATTGTGTGAATGCCAAGCGTCTGTCTGGAAGAAACTGGCACTATCCCTTAGGTGAGCGCATGGTGGCAGCATCATGTGGTGATGTTTTCAGTGGCAGGAACTGGGAACTAGTCAGATTGAGGAAAGATTAAAGAGCAAAGTACAGAGAGATCTTGATGAAAACCTGCTCCAGAGCACTCAGACTCCGACTGGGGTGAAGGTTCACCTTCCAAAGCACAACGACCTAAGCATACTGCAAGACAAGCAGAAGTGGCTTCGGGACAAGCTCTAAATGTCCTTGAGTGGCCCAGCCAGAGCCCGGACTTGAACCGATCAACATCTCTGGTGAGACCTGAAAATAGCTGTGCAGCGACACTCCATCCAACTGACATGATTGAGGATCTGCAGAGAAAAATGGGAGAAAACTTCCCCAATACAGGTGGCCACTTGTAGCATCAACTCAAGAAGACTTGAGGCTGTAATCACTGCAAAGGTGCTTCAACAGAGTACTGAGTAAAGGCTGAATATTAATATATGTAAATGTGATTTCAGTTTTTATTCTCAATAATTGTCAAAAATGTTGCTTGTCATTATGGGTATTGTTGT
>NC_036873.1:4071959-4075049 GCF_002910315.2 Salvelinus sp. IW2-2015
CTGAAGACACACTGCTACGATTTCTCCCCATTGTGGACACTCCTATGTCTGATAATGTTACTCAGGAATGAGAAGCTCTTGTAACATAGTTTGCACTTGAAGGGCCTCTCCTTAGTGTGAACGGTCTGGTGCATCTTCGCATAGTTCACCTCAGCGAAGCGCTTCACACACGTGGGGCAGGCATACAGCTTGTCGGTGTCCGTCCTAATGCTCGGCCTCCCATGTTGTGACCCAATGACATCGGAGGATGTAGAAGCAGGAGCCACCCTCAGGTGGTTAGTCTTTGAGCGCCCTCCTTGACCTCTAGTATTTGTTTGGGKGTTGTTGGCATTGTGTGCTTGCTGTGTTATAGGCTAGGTACAGACACTGTCTGTATTGGTGGGGTAACTGAGGAAGGCTAGACCCAGATTCAGGCCCAGGCCTTGTATGAACCCAGTCACCAGGCATTAGACGGGACCCTGAAGGAGAAGACATACTTTATTTGTTTTTGGCTTTTTTTTAAAGTGACAAATTCTGTATCACTCACTATACACTATACGTTGTCCGTGTGCATTTTCTGCTGGTGTATCCTGAGGTAGCTCCTCTCCGAGAAACTCTTTCCCCAGTGCGTACAGGYCTTTCCCCCGTGTGGACCTTCAGGTGTATCTTCAGATGGTGCTGGTGGGAGAATCTCTTCTCACACTGGGGGCAGCTGTAAGGCTTCTCCCCTGTGTGGACCCTCTGGTGCCTCTTCAGGTTGGACAATTGGGAGAAACTGGCCCGGCAAAGATGACAGCCNCATGTGACACTGGGTACAGCTGAAGGGTTTTACCCCTGTGTGGACTCTCTGGTGCCTCTTCAGGTCACCAGCCTGGGTGAAGCGCATATGACACTGGGTACAGCTGAATGGTTTCTCCCCTGTGTGGACCCTCTGGTGGATCTCCACCTTCTGGGAGCTGCTGAAGCCTTTGTTACAGAACATGCAAAGGAACCGTTTCTCTTTACTATTTCCTGATGTGGCTCCCCCTCCTTGTGCTTTGGCCCTTTGATCYTTTGAGTTCAATACCTGATCAAAAAGGTATTGTGAATCGGAAGATGCCATCGGCGTGGACAGTGGGTCGCGATCCCTGAGCGTGTGTAAAGGGGAGTGGGTTGCGACAGTTAGATTGGTCTCTAAGCTTTTTCTGTAGTCTAAGAAGTCATTGGTGTTGCCCTGTGAGTGTCCTTCTCCAAAGTGAGTCTCGTCTGCATTCCATGTCAGAGGAGAGTCACCCTCCACTTTCACAGTCACCTCATCTATGACTATAACCTCCCCTTTCTTATCTAGGGACCCTTCAGCGTWTACATCACTACTGTAYTGGTTCCAGTCCCCTCTCATTGGATTAGTCTGTGTATCTAAGCCGACAGGCATGTCACCATGTATYRTCTCTGTAGTGTATGAACAAGACGGATCATTGCCAATCTGTAACATGTCACCTAAGTCCTGATGGGACAGTGCCATCCTCGGGCTCGGGTTACCATCAAGTAAATATTCTGAGCGGAGAGCTGGAGGACAGCCCAGTCGCCCCTGACCCATTAAATTCTTGGTGTCGGTCTCTGACTTGAGGACGGCATTCAGCGTTCCACCGACCTTCGTGATGCTGCGTCGGGTCCTTGGCGCCGCTGGGGCGGTGGTAGGGTCCTCCGTGGCTACAGGGGGCACTCCAGCCACTCCAGTCTGAATGTGCTCKCCTTCAGATCTCTCCAGCTTGACCCCAGGACCTGCAGACTCTACATCTGCAGACTGACACAAGAAGGGGGGTTGACGGTATTTTAAAAWGTTTATTTAACCTTTATTTAGGTAGGCTAGTCAGTTAAGTACAAATTCTTATTTACAATGATGGCCTACCCTGGCAAAACCCGGGCGACGCTGGACCAATTGTGCGCCGCCCTATGAGACTCCTAATYATGGCCGGATGTCATTCAGCCTGGATTCGAACCAGGGACTGTAGTGACGCTTCTTGCACCGAGATGCAGTGCCTTATGTGCCACTTGGGAGTAGAATTGGGTAACAATGTCGTAGAGAAGTCACACAAGCTCCCTTATGGCAGATAAATGAGGATGTACATGTTTACAGCAAGTGAATAGCTGATGGGAGCCTTTCTGAAATGTACTGTAATTGTTATGTAACACTATTACACTAACCTCTATGACGATAACTTGCTGGGTTGAGGTTCCACTCCCCTCATCAACAGKGATTGGTTGGTCATCTCTCCATGTATTGTGTCCTGCTGGCTTCACAAAGCGCACGTGGCCTCCAGTGAGATGTAATTCACCCAAGAGAGTGATTGGGGGAAAAGAGGTGATTAGGTTAGCTACTGTCAATGCTCAACGCTACAGCCAGAAGAGAGCTGGTCACCCCTCATAGCCTGGTTCCTCTCTAGGTTTTCTTCCTAGGTTTTGGCCTTTATAGGGAGTTTTTTCCTAGCCACCGTTGCTTCTACACCTGCATTGCTTGCTGTTTGGTGTTTAGGCGGGTTCCTGTACAGCACTTCGAGATATTAGCTGATGTACGAAGGGCTATATAAACTTGATTTGATTGATTGATGTAGTCTGCGCTTTTGACAATGATTTCACAAGGTTTAATTCACATGATATGCCTAAATACTAACACCCTAGGCTAATAAATAATATACATTGATGTAACAAAATTATGAACACTTGCTCTTTCCATGACAAACTGACCAGGTGAAAGCTATGATCCCTTATTGATGTCACTTGTTAAATCCACTTAATCAGATGAAGGGGAGGAGACATGTAAAAAAATAAAAATAAACTGAGAAGTTGAGACATGGATTGTGTATGTGTGCCATTCAGAGGGTGAATGGGCAAGACAAATATTTAAGTGCCTTTGAAGGGGTACAGTTTGATACACACAGTTTCCTGTGTGGTCTACCACCAAAATGACATCTAGCCAACTTGACACAACTGATGGAAGCATTGGAGTCAACATGGGCCAGTATCCCTGAGGACACACTTCGATACCTTGTTGAGTCCATGCCCTGACAAATTGAGGCTGTTCTGAAGGCAAAACTCAATATTGTGAAGCTGTTCTTAATGTTTTGTACACCA
>NC_036873.1:4081806-4087268 GCF_002910315.2 Salvelinus sp. IW2-2015
TACACAGTGTATTTTTCATTAAATTATTTCATGAACCTACTTCATGTTATTTCAAGGGGAATAACACATTGTTCCAAAATGCCTAAATTGGGAATGCCTATAAATTGAGCAATTGAAAGCATCTAGGGGCTATGTTAACTTTTACTTGTGTTGGGTAAAGATTAGACCTTTCAATGTTTTATGCAACATAGGCAAGTAACTCGATGCGATTTAGTTGTTTAATGGGAGTGTGTGTATATAATGGTAATATCAAAATTCTGCTTTTAACAACCATCATACTGCATGATTCAGTGCAATATGCCTATCAGATTATTCAATATCAATTGTTTAAAAAATTTAAAATGATGCATGCCAACATATTAGGCAAGATTTAAGAGAAGGCGAAGTGATCATGTCAGGCGAAAATGATAAGTCTTTACCATCGCAACATTTGATGTGCAGCCACATTCACCGTGGTTGTATGAAGTATCCTATAGAGTTCACAGCTGGCGATGCCTTTTCACGGTTGGTTATTMCCCATAATTTGCAACAATGTCTCTGAGCGTCATCACTATTTTCCCTTTGCGGTACCTCAAACTGTYGTGATTACCAGCTGAGAAACTTTTATGAGTTGATGTTACTCYTGGCTCAGACTGTCTGAGCAGTGTCTTAACATCATCCTAAAACCTACKCTGAACTGGGAGGTTTTTATTATCTGAAAACAGGTTAACAGGATTCCTAAGACCCTTTGAGACGCTTTGTGGATAGGGGCCCAGTTTCAGAGTAGAAGTGCTAATCGAGGATCAGAGCCCGTAGTTATCAAGCATCTCAGAATTACTCATAGGAAACGCGCTGAAAGTACGACTGTGACCTAATTTACTGCTTAGAATAGGACCTAAAAAGGTAGTTATTAAGCGTCTCCCCCCAACTCTCAGCGGTGAGTAGGGGTTAGTCTTATGAGTTGATYTCAGCACGTTTTTACGACASGAGAAAAGCCGTTAAGTGAATGTGTGTTGGCGTTTTTTGGGGGGGAGGGGGTAGAAAAAGGGCACACTGAGTGGATTCCACATTTCCAAAAACAAGACTGATACATTTAAGCAACATTAATATCAAACCAATTACAGGGCTAGCAACATTGTTAGTTTTGTAGGCTATTAGATATCTTGTTTTTATTGTTATATTCAAATGTAATCATTATTGAGTCGGGAAGCAAGTTCAGGGAGTCAGTGATTTGAATCAATACACGCACAACCATGACCTCGAGGTCACCAGGCTGCTCGTTATGGCGCACGCCTGTCACCATCGTTGCGCGTCAGACTCACCTGGACTCCATCACTTCTCTGATTACCTTCCCTATGTATGTCACTCCCTTTGGTTCCTTCCCCAGGCGCCATTGTTTCTGTTTCATGGTTGTGCGTTGTTCAGCCTGGTGACCTCGAGGCCGGAGAGGGAGCACCTGTGACAGTCGGCCAATTGTAACATTGGCTATTAGACCTACTTAGGTTAAATAATACTCCCAGGCACACGAAATGTTGGCACTATGGTGAGAGAAAGAGGCGAATCTAACTCACCCAGTAAATTTGATTAGAACATTATTAACAGCTGTCTCACATTACCCTCTTTACATAGAACTACCAATCCATTTGAAGTTTTCTAGCCTTTTTAAACACATGACATTGTGCGACATACGATCATGCAATTTAAAAATAAAACCAAACTGGCGGGATGAGGAAAGTATTTTACTTGCAGAACAAGTTGAGAAATACAAAAGCATTATCAAAAGCCATCTCGAAACAATAAACAGGATACTTCAGTTTTCCATAAAAACTCCTGACGAATGTGAACAACGCTGGTACACATTCCTATCAAAATGTAGGTTGGAGATTGCCAACTTCTGAAGGTTAACGGGAAAAACAGGTAGGCCTCAATTCAGTTACTATGTTATGCACACTGTAAAGTAGACTATTTTGATGTCTAATGGGTATTCTCTGCATTCAGGAGGTGGCCCTCCACGTAAACCCCCTCAGTGCCATAGCTGAATGTGTTTAACTACCTGCAGGGCTCAAATGTGTCCATCTCGGGCATTGGAGAGGACTTAGACGTTGCGCTGTTGAGGGTCACCGAGCAGCACAAYAAGTAGGATTTAAGCTTACTGTTGCATTTCAAACACTTTTATTCACATATTTTGATGAACAAATAAMATGTTATTGGACAAGTAAGCTAAACTGAAAACAATTCTTATTGCAGTGCATCTCTATCGTCTGAGGGGACCTCCACTTCGCTGTTGCTGCAGGACATCCACCAACGGCTCCCCGGAAGTACAAGTTTTGCATTTGCAGGAGGAATATAACTCTTACAATAAAAAAAAAGCTTAAGAAATAATATGGTGTGTATTTGTTCACCTTTTTCTAAATGTTAGCCCACTATGGCATATCTGTATGATGCTCTCCCATTCCAATAGCTTAATGTTACGTAGCTAGATATTTGGTTCTGCGAGACCATTCTCCTGGGCTGACAAAGYGCCAAAACGAAGTGTGGAGATTGCTATGCGAGCCTACCTAAAGTGAAGGTTGGTAAAGTGCTGGCGGAAAAGCTTTCGCTGTCTACCTATGGCACTGGGCCACGRTTTTCCATCGTCAGGAGGTAGAGGGATCAGCCGTAGTTCGGATGTCGTGCAATATGCCAGAAGTCATTCTTATGCGGCAGACCATCCTTGCTTGGGCTGTGACGCACCTCTCCACGGAGAACATGAAATCGCCTCTTCCCCTGGCCGATTCCTCTTTCTACCATGCTCCTTGTGATATTGTAAGCCCTTCAGATAAAACAATGTTTACATATGGATTAATATTTCAATTATGCTGAGATAGTCCACTGTAGCCAAGTAAATCAAATGTTTGGCCTATTGCCTCACCTGTTATAATTGAGCTGAGCGCGGGGAAAGAGGTCATAGGAAAAGGAATTACCAGCCCCCTTGTCACCAAGCTGGTGACATCCAGGGGGAACAACATTGTGCTCAAACAGCATGTTGAGGCCACTCTAACTGAGCATTCTGGAGTCATGTGTAGACCCAGGCCAGTTGGCTACAACATCAAGAATCATATTGTCTGCATAAAAAAAAMCACGTAGGAAACGCTTTCGATTGATTTAATGTGTCCTCAACCGTGTGGGGCAATGGTTTTGATGTGGGTACAATTAATGACGCCAACAACTCCCGGAAAACCAGCGATTTGGATGAAAGCTTGTTTTTGAATAATCTGGCGTTGAGTGGTGGGGAAAATCAATAAACCTTTGCATGATTTGAGGCGCTGTAAATGCCATCTGGGTTTGACGGATCTTGCTCTGCTGATAGTAGTCTGTGATGAAMCCAAATCATYGCTGTTACACCGTTGCATTTTTCCTGTTGCCAAGAAGGGTAAAGTGGCGATTGCTTTGATCTCTGCCGAGAGAGCACATGATCATCCCGTAGATGGAGAAATAGCATCAYGGACAAGGTCAGTCGCAAAGTATACCATCCCTATCTAACCGGTATCTTTTGATTAAATTGTCATTACCATATGTTTGTAAAAAAAAAAAAAAAAAATCCCTAAATGTGTGTGCTTGCCATCATCTCAATCCAGCCATCTTCTGGCAACTCCTAACTGGTTAGGATACCTCTTGAGCTCTCTTAAATACACCTTGAGATAGGAATGTTGATAACCTGCTCTTACTCCTATGCGTAAAAGTAGGACCAAATTTGCATAACTGAGAATTTTCGGGCAGTTAGATAACTACGGGCCCTGGTCCCCACAGTGTTATTATTATGATCTAAAAGGCTAAACTGATCCTAGATCAGCACTCCTACTCCGAGAGGCTTTGTGGATACAGACCCTGACCTAATACCATTTAGACAGTAGTTTACAGTGGGCTCACCTCAGTGAGACTGTGTGTGGTCCTGTGCTGCTCAGCTGGTTCCTCTGTGGGTTCAGGAGGAGGTGTAGTCTGGTTGTCCTCCATGACCATGGTCCCCTCAGGGTTCCCCAGACCCTCCTCCTTCACCAGCAGCACCTCTGGACCCTCATCCCCCTGGAAGAGACAGGGGTGATACAGATTACACTGACATACACTCCATCAGGTACGTACACACACACAGTCGCACACACGTATAATAAACACACTTTCAGCATGTGGAGGCCATACTTACAAACATTAGAAAAGGTTTAAGTTCAAGGTTAAGTTTAAGCATTAGCCAATTAATATCGTTGACATAGTGGCACGTGAGCAAAGGCTACATGTCAGCTGTTTCCATTACATAAGCTTGCAAATTTAGCCCTTTGCTAACCTACTAACCTAATCAGGTGGTCGCTTAAACTTAACCTTTTCTAATTTTTGCAAGTATGGCCCGGAGTGTTTATCCATCACCACTACGTTTGAGTCCTGTACTGTAGTTACAGAATTACTTCATTATTGTTAAACCCATCATGGTGGACATAAATATGATGATGTGGGTAAAAATAAGTCAGCTATGATAAGTCAAAATTGATCATCAGTAGGTGTTTGTTAGTGTAATAGACTACATTTACATTTACATTTGAGTCATTTAGCAGACGCTCTTATCCAGAGCGACTTACAAGTTGACTACAGGGTGTTTGTTAATGTAATAGACAATATAGGGTGTTTGTTAGCGTAATAGACTACAGGGTGTTTGTTAGTGTAACAGACTATAGGGTGTTTGTGTAACAGACTATATAGGGTGTTTGTTAGTGTAATATACTACAGGGTGTTTGTTAGTGTAATAGACTGTATAGGGTGTTTGTTAGTGTAATAGACTGTATAGGGTGTTTGTTAGTGTAATAGACTATATACGGTGTTTGTTAGTGTAATAGACTGTATAGGGTGTTTGTTAGTGTAATAGACTATATAGGGTGTTTGTTAGTGTAATAGACTATACAGGGTGTTTGTTAGCGTAATAGACTACAGGGTGTTTGTTAGTGTAACAGACTATATAGGGTGTTTTTTAGTGTAATAGACTATATAGGGTGTTTGCTAGTGTAATAGACTATATAGGGTGTTTAGTGTAATAGACTATATAGGGTGTTTGTTAGTGTAACAGACTATATAGGGTGTTTGTTAGTGTAATACACTACAGGGTGTTTGTTAGTGTAACAGACTATAGGGTGTTTGTTAGCGTAATAGACTATATAGGGTGTTTGTTAGCGTAACAGACTATAGGGTGTTTGTTAGTGTAACAGACTATAGGGTGTTTGTTAGTGTAACAGACTAGATAGGGTGTGTGTTAGTGTAACAGACTATATAGGGTGTGTGTTAGTGTAACAGACTATATAGGGTGTGTGTTAGTGTAACAGACTATAGGGTGTGTGTTAGTGTAACAGACTATATAGGGTGTGTGTTAGTGTAACAGACTATATAGGGTGTCAACTAATAAGTAGAATCAGGCCCTGCCCTATAGTCTATTACATAACAAACACCCTATAGTCTATTACACT
>NC_036873.1:4094009-4101234 GCF_002910315.2 Salvelinus sp. IW2-2015
CTATTACACTAACAAACCCCTATATAGTCTATTACACTAACAAAACACCCTATATATAGTCTATTACACTAACAAACACCCTGTAGTCTATTACCACTAACAAACACCTATATAATATTACACTAACAAACACCTATACAGTCTATTACGCTAACAAACACCTATATAGTCTATTACCTAACAACACCCTGTAGTCTATTTACACTAACAAACAAACCCTATATAGTCTGTTACACTAACACACCCTATAGTCTATTACACTAAACAAACACCCTATAAGTCTATTACCTAACAAACTCAACAAGACTTTAACTAGCTGAATCAGATATGTTAAATTAGGGTTGGAATGAACCTACAGGACAGTAGATCTCCAGGAAGAGGGTTGGGCAGCCCTGCTATAGGGTGTTTGTTAGTGTAATAGACTACAGGGTGTTTGTTACTGTGTAATAGACTACAGGGTGTTTGTTACTGTGTAATAGACTACAGGGTGTTTGTTAGCGCAATAGACGACAGGGTGTTTGTTAGCGCAATAGACGACAGGGTGTTTGTTAGCGTAATAGACGACAGGGTGTTTGTCAGTATAATAGACTATGGGTACGTGTAGGTATATTTAGGTGTAAATTGGTTATAATGCACTGTTGGGTGTATGCAGAATAGGGTGAGATCAGATGTGATGTATACTAAAGAGAGTCTCAATGAAAGTCAGAATGAAAAGTCCCATTTTGTGTTTACTAAATATAAACAAGTTTTAAATACACCATATGAAAACCACACATACACGTCTCAACAAAAAATCTGCATGAAGTTGATAAACTGCCTACATTTTCTAATTAAAGGAGTCGGGGGAAAAAATGTTGTAGTTGAATGGAAGTAATGAAATAGGCATTTGCGAACATCATATAACCTACACAGTACAAACACAATATATAACAGACCTTTTAGGTTTATATATACCTTATATATCACACAATGTCTGGATGCAATATTCTACCCAGGAATATTCAACACTGAAATCTGTTACTCTCGGTATTCCAAATTCATCTGTGGATATTTTCTGCTGACAACACTGACAATTCATCTTTGTCTTTAATGCAGGGCTTGATCTAAACTTAATAAGCTATGAATAGGAATGGTTTTTATTTAGTGGAATGGTTTTTCTGCTGGTGTATCCGGAGGTAGCTCCTCTCTGAGAACCTCTTCCCGCAGTGTGTACAGGCGAACGGCCTTTCTCCCGTGTGGACCTTCAGGTGCCTCTTCAGGCTGCTAGCCTGGGTGAAGCGGATATGACACTGGGGGCAGCTGTAGGGTTTCTCCCCTGTGTGGACCCTGTGGTGCCTTTTCAGGTCACCAGCCTGTGTGAAGCGCATGTGACACTGGGTACAACTAAAGGGTTTCACCCTTGTGTGGGTCCTCTGGTGGATCTCCACAGTCTGGGGGCAGCTGAAGCCTTTGTTACAGAACATGCAGAGGAATTGTTTCTCTTTACTATTGCCTGATATAGYCCTGTCGTTTGAGTTCAATACCTGATCAAAAAGGACGCGGCCGTGTGAATTGGAAGGCCCCATCGATGTGGACACTGGGTCGGGATCCCTGAGCGAGTGTAAAGGGGAGTGGGTCACGACATTTGGATTTGTCTCTAAGCTTTCCCTGTAATCTAAGAAACCTCTGCCCTGTGAGTGTCCATCTCCTAGGTGACTATCTGCATTCCATGTGGGAGGAACGTCGCCTTCCACTTTTACAGTCACTTCATCTATGACCAAACCCTCCCCTTTCTTATCTAGGCACCCTTCAGAGTATACACTACTACTGTACCGRTTCCAGTCCCCTCTAGACTGATCAGTCTGTGTCTCTAAACCCAAGGAYATGTTGCCAGGGTCCATCTCTGTAGTGTAATAACAAGACGGATCAYTGCCAGTCTGTAACGCGTCACCTGAGTCCGGATGGGAATGAACCGTCCTCAGGCTTCGGTTACCGTAAAGTATATACTCTGAGCCGGAAGCAGGAGGACATCCCAGTGGCCCCAGTCTCTCTGGGTCTGATCTGTGGTCAGATCCTGTGTGTAAATGCCTTTGTGTTACAGTTAAAGTCTYGGTGTCTGTCTCTGACTTGAGGACGGCGTTCGGCGTTCCACTGACCTCCGTGATGCTGCATTGGGTCCTGGGCTGGGGGGCGGTGGCAAGGTCCTCTGTGGCTACAGGGTGCGCCACTACAGCCGCTGCTCCAGTCTGGATGTCTCTGCTGTGCTGTSGGTCCTCCTCTCCTTCAGTCCTCTCCTGCTTGACCAGAGAYGATCCTCCAGGAYCTGCAGCCTCTACATCTGCAGACTGACAAGAAGAGAGGAGGTTATTATTCATGAGTAGAATTGGAAGGGATGTAACTATTTAACCAAAACGCATCGGTCCCAATTGAAATGTTACAGATACAACTGCATTGGTCCGCGTATCCCAAACYGATCCAAATGTAGCACGCTTCGGTCAGAAAGTCCATTCAWACATTACGAAGCGCTGATTCACTAACATGTTACTTTATTTATACCTTACCTCATCTTTTGTCACAACTAATGCGTCCTCTATTCAGTGTCAAACTAAGAATGTACCCGTGTCGACAGTCATTGGTCTACAAGTCAGCTTGCATGCCGAACAACCCCAGGAAAAATCAGTAGCCTAGTTAAGCTGCTGAACTGGGGCTTACAACAGATTTGAGTTTCGATTGTTCAGGTTCACCATCAGCAATACGTTTTGGTAGGTTTGCTTCAAACAATCAGTGTATATGGTAATTTTTAGATATACAGGGTAAAGTTCATCATTTCAGAACGAGGACAGCAATCTGGCGCACTGCATGGTCAAAACGGGAGGAGAAAAGAAGCTCACTAAAAACTTCCAAACGGTCGAAACCATTTGCTTTTGAGATGGGGGTGAAATCCAAAGTTGTGCTTCTATTCATTGGCGATGTCATAGATAATTTTTTAACAATCAATATTGATACATTACGAGCTCCAACACTTCCTCTGCAAACATGACAAGTTAATTAGTGGGTGATTGTRATTTCAGAACCAAAGTGGGGACACAAAACAACATAGGCTACATTGACCCCCCTAATCGGATAGTGGTACATACCTAGACTCCCATTTGGCTCAGATCATGTGCCTAGTACATACATAATAGACATACAGTTGAAATCGGAAGTTTACATACACTTAGGTTGGAGTCATTAAAACTCGCTTTTCAACCACTCCACAAATTTCTTGTTAACAAACTATAGTTTTGGCAAGTCGGTTAGGACATCTATTTTGTGCATGACACAAGTCATTTTTCCAACAAATTGTTTACAGACAGATTAATTCACTGTACACAATTCCAGTGGGTCGGAAGTTAACATACACTAAGTTGACTGTGCCTTTAAACAGCGTGGAAAACTACAGAAAACTGTTTGGCCATAATGACCATTGTTATGTTTGGAGGAAAAAGGGGGAGGCTTGCAAGCCAAAGAACACCATCCCAACCGTGAAGCACGGGGGTGGCAGCATCATGATGTGGGGGTGCTTTGCTGCAGGAGGGACTGGTGCACTTCACAAAATAGATGGCATCATGAGGGGAAAAAATGATGTGGATATATTGAAGTAACATCTCAAGACATCAGTCAGGAAGTTAAAGCTTGGTCGCAATTGGGTCTTCCAAATGGACATGACCCCAAGCATACTTCCAAAGTTGTGGCAAAAAGGCTTAACTTAAGAACAACAAACTCAAGGTATTGGAGTGGCCATCATAAAGACCTCAATCCATAGAAAATGTGTGGGCAGAACTGAAAAAGCGTGTGTGAGCAAAGAGGCCTACAAACCTGATTCAGTTACACCAGCTCTGTCAGGAGGAATGGGCCAAAATTCACCCAACTTATTGTGGGAAGCTTGTGGAAGGCTACCCGAAATGTTTGACCCAAGTTAAAAATCTAAAGCCAATGCTACCAAAGACAAATTGAGTGTATGTAAACTTCTTACCCACTGGGAATGTGATGAAAGAAATAAAAGCTGAAATAAATCACTCTACTATTATTCTGACATTTCACATTCTTAAAATAAAGTGGTGATCCTAACTGACCTAAAACAGGGGATTTTTTACTAGGATTAAATGTCAGGAATTGTGAAAAACTGAGTTCAAATGTATTTGGCTAAGGTGTATGTAAACTTCCGACTTCAACTGTAAAATCACAGAAGAAGACTGAACAAGGAGAGATTACTAGAAACCAACTAGGTTTCCCCTTGTATCTGTGGATTCACAGTTAGAGTAGAGAACACATCGTTTTCTGTGACTCAAAATGGGTCGATATTCTACAAAGATCCAGCAACAACAAAAAATATATAGATATATATTTATATCCCAGGACAAATTAGCTAGCAACAGCAAGCTAGTTAGCTAAATGTCCATGAATGTTTCATATGTGTTGTGGTGGAAATTCAACACCAAGGACACCTGAAGTCAATCTTAAAATGAATAACTCTCTTATCAGCAAGCTGGAGAGGTTACAACAAACCCATACAGGTCTATCAGAAGCTCTGTTGGGGCGGTCCCAGCAGTTGTCATATATACGGCTATACACAGACAAGTTATATTTGCATGATTTAACATAATTAATTCATCACTACCAGTGGCTAGCACATCTGACTGACCAATACCTCACGAGGCTTTCTCGATCTCCAAGTTGAGATCTTGAAACTGAGATACCTTGGTTGTTCCCAYAGCAATATTCTGGGCGTATTGCCAAGTTGAGGAACAGTGATAGTGAGGATTCCTCCATACACGATCAGTCAGTCACCTGCATGAACCTTTCCAATTAGTTATTAGAAAGTAGCATTGATTTGATACATAAACATAACATTTCCCTCACAGTGTAACGACCTGTCCCCAAATGAATATAGTTGGTTCAGAGTTCACTTTGATATTTCAACCTGCATGTCCTGATCGTGTCTGGTGTGGATAGACAAAATCAACATGCGCGAGATGCCGCACACGTGGGGCCGGTGTAGTCAGCATGTAAGAATTGGATAACAATGTCATAGGGAAGTCTCACAAGCTCCCCTATGGCAGATAAATAAGGATGTACATGTAAGCAAGTGAATAGCTGAGAGGAGCCTTTCTGAAATAAACGGGAYACATTTGATTTACAAAGTAACTCATTGTTTTTAATGCAACACTATTMCACTAACCTCTATCACAATAACATGCTGGGTTGAGGTTCCACTCCCCTCATCAACAGTGATTGGTTGGTCATCTCTCCATGTATTGTGTCCCGCTGGCTTCACAAAGCTCCTGTGGCCTCCAGTGAGATGTCCTTCACCTGAGAGAATGATTGGTGGAAAAGCGGTGGTTAGCTACTGTCAATGTTCAACACTATATTGTACACTATTGATACTGTCTAGAATTGACAAGGATGTAAGGTAACACTTCTCATAACTTCTTGATATACTATTTATTGATTGATGTATTATGTTCCATGCATCACATTGTTTTCAATGAGTAAATAACATGAAATGTAGTAAATCAAGAATCTGGTTAGGTTATGATATTGTGTTTTTGCGCAAGATATCTAGTTAAGTAATCTGGGGAATTATTACATACTATCCAACACCCAATTCTGGTTAACCATATATAGTATGTGGTTAACAAATCTAAAGTCACACATGCGTAGAGCGGAACCGGGCGACAGGCCTCGGCATTCTGCAAAATGTACCTCTTGCCATTCCTCTGTATCGGTCGAGGATCTTGATACTTCTGGGACGACTGGCAAGGACGCGCTCGCGNGGCCTCGGCATTCTGCAAAATGTACCTCTTGCCATTCCTCTGTATCGGTCGAGGATCTTGATACTTCTGGGACGACTGGCAAGGACGCGCTCGCGTGACACCTTCAGTTCCAGTAGCTGTAGTTTCCTCCGCAATSCCCTGTTTTCTTTCTGGCTTTGAGTTATTTCYAWACGAAACACTKCATAGTCGTCGTCTACGAGTTTACAGATCTCTGCCACGGCTGCATTCGCYAGCACCTCCATGATAGAGGCTATTTGAGTGTGAAAAACCATACAGTTAGCCATTGTTAGCTACGCAGCTAGGTAGCTAGCGTTACCTAGATAACATCTATCAAGCAAGTCCCGTTTCAAACGCGAATTACTCACTACATGGGGTATGTATATTATGTTATACTGCTAAATTATTCATATTTTGAGTTCCAGAGTGTTAATAAATAAACGTCTATAGTAAAACTCTAACGGTGAAATCGTTATTGGTCACTGTTTACACCAGCGCCTTGTCACGACACATAAAAAGTACTTCCGGGTCACGGATTTTCTAAATATTTCAAATTAAAAGTTTCCCATGTAATAGTAGAACAGTTTCAATAACCTGTACTAATTCATGATATGTGAAACGTAATTGTCTAAACATTAACCATGATTCATATTTAAGTGATATTTTCATTACATTGGGGTTTTAAACATGTTCCAAGGTCAAGTAAATCCCCCCAATGCAATGCACTATACATTATATATATATTGGCTTTTAGAGAGAACTATTCTAGGTGCTGAAGTAAAAGTGGGGTTGGGATTACTCACTAGTGTCTGTAGAAGCTGTATGGTGTTATTTCATGGGGGACTGAGGTCTATACTGTATGTCCAGCAACACTTTCAACTCCACCCACACCGTTGGTCCCAATGCAATACACTATAGGCCTTCAATAACATATTGGCTTATAGAGACAACTTCTAGGTGCCCAAAGTAAAAGTGGGSTTGTGATTACTCACTAAAGTCTATATATGACGTTATTTCATGKAGGGCTGAGGTCTATATGCCAGCAACACGTTCTACTCCACCCACTCCATTGGTCCCAATGCAATACACTATAGGCCTATAATGCATCCAAAATGTTTTAATTAAGTAATTTTGCAATGTAACTGCAGTTACAGTGCAGCAAAACTGCAGTTCAACCACAGCAAACTGCAATTATGCTGCAAATGCTGAAAGCAGCTGCGGTTATCCCCCTCTTCAAAGGGGGGGACACTCTTGACCCTAACAGCTACAGACCTATATCTATCCTACCYTGCCTTTCTAAGGTCTTCGAAAGCCAAGTCAACAAACAGATTACCGACCATTTTGAATCCCACCATACCTTCTCCGCTATGCAATCTGGTTTCAGAGCTGGTCATGGGTGCACCTCAGCCACGCTCAAGGTCATAAACGATATC
>NC_036873.1:4101443-4115541 GCF_002910315.2 Salvelinus sp. IW2-2015
TCCAAAATGTTTTAATTAAGTAATTTTGCAATGTAACTACAGTTACAGTGCAGCAAAACTGCAGTTCAACCACAGCAAACTGCAATTATGCTGCAATTACTGGGTCCAAAACTGCAGTTACAAAACTGCAATGTTTTTTGTAAGGAATTAATAATTGGGTTGAAAATGATGGGAAATGTGCACAATTATCAATATTTTATACTAGTTATCATACAAAGAAYAATTAAAAGTATTTCTATGAGATATTATGTGATTTATTTGTTTTTTCAAGTCTAAATGCTCAACAATGTTTTTTTGTGTGTGTACTCCTATCATTTATTGCAGAATTGCCTGTACGTTGTGTTGCAGTAAAAGGGTCTGTTCTACTAAGTAGCRCTTCTTGTTTCCAAATCTACGGAGTTTACACCCAGTGGAGCGTTTCTGCTCATTTTGTGGCTTTTAAAGTGTGGCCAATCAGCTTAAATCCAATCGTTTTTTCATATTGGACATACATATTGCGCTGGTTGTGTACAGTTTAATATGTATGTTCAATATGAAAAAAACTATTGGATTTAAGCTGATTGGCCACATTGTTTCAAATGACAAGTTAATGAGGGGTTTGTGGTTAAGTACCCTCCTAAACAGAAAGGGCATTCCATTTGATTTTAATCACTTTTTGACCACACCCCTTTTGATTTGAATGAAACTTTACATACATATTTGCCCATGGTAGAAGTGGTCAGAAAGTGACATTCTTGGACCTGAATGCCAAAACATTCGTGAGATAGARCTGCCCCTTTTTGCATACCCCACCATACCATGAGACATCCATRTCTTCATCACTGGAAAAGATTATTGTTGAGTTTGATATAATTTAAAAGCTTAAAAACAGGGTTGTCAAAATATTTAGAATTTCTTGAAATAAATGTTTTTTTATAAAAAAATCTAAAGTACTGTAAAAACCGCATAAACTCAGATTTGTTTCATTTATTTTCGCATATGTTGTAGTTTAGACCCTAATTTACATCCTCTGAGGTGTATGTGTTGTGCTCACCATCGGTTGAGACACAGCATACTCTTGAATACAGGGTGGGTGTTATTTCAATCATATAAATATAATTCATAGAATGGGCCTACCCTTCAGACCACTGCAATTTAGCTGGTACACCATTGATATTGAAATTGATATTTTAACTTCCAATTACTATTTACAAAGATGGCTGCCGGTCCACCCACTGTTGATTAACAACTTAAATGGGAATGTCTATTCTATTATCTATATTCCTATGATATCAATAGGTTTCATATGGAAGATTGACAGTGTTAATTTAACTGATATCTCATTCAAGTCAACATTCTCTGATATGTGGACCTCCAACCATCTTTGTGGTACCATTTGAAAGTAGAAATGTCAATGTTATTCCCATTTTAGTACATTAATCAGCCAAAACATGACACCCACCCTGTATTCAAGAGCATGCTGTGTCTCAACCGATGACGGGCACAACACAAACATCTCAGATTATGTCAAATATGGTCAAAAACTGCAACATATGCAAAATATATTTGTTTTATTTGTTTTCAGATAATTGACATTAAAGGTAAAAYAAATGTTTTTTTATTAMCTTTTTTTTCAGGAAATTGTCCAATAGTTTGACAATCCTGTATGCAAGCTTTAAAATTATATTCAATTCAACTGTTTATCTTTCCCAGTGATGAAGACATTAATCTCATGGTATGATGAGGTATGCCAAATGGGTCAATTTTGAGCACCTCCCTCTCCTGAATGTTCTGGCACTCGGGTCCAAAATGTTACTTTCTGACCACTTCTACCATGGGCAAATATGTATTGAAAGTTTAGTTCGAATCAAAAGGAGTGTGGTCAAAAAGTGATTGAAATCAAATGACATGACCCAGAAGTCAACATGTTGTACACTCTGAACCCGTTTGTAAAGACCAGACAGTCTGGAATATCAACTACAGGTTCAATTTAGTTCAAGTTTAATATTTCACCTCAGTCATCACCTGAAGGTAACTTATAGGCCATTTACTGCAAACAGCTTGAGGTCAAGGACTGTAGAATAAACACAGTGACGCGGTGACATACATCCGTATAAATACAGCCAAAGTCAATTATTGGGTGGCAATGTTTTCTACAACCATGGGAGATTCATAACAATAATACACATTGTGCCTGTGCTTAACTCCATTCCGTTTCTCTTTTATCCTGAAAAACTCCCCATACACAAGCATACCCATAACATGATGCAGCCACCACTATGCTTGAAAATATGGAGAGTGGTACTCATTTATGTGTTGTATTGGATTTGCCCCAAACATAATTTGTATTCGGGACAAAAAGTTAATTGCTTTGCCAGATTCTTTGCAGTATTACTTTAGTGCCTTGTTGCAAACAGGATAGATGTTTTGGAATTTTTTWAATCTGTAYAGGCTTCCTTCTTTTCACTCTGTAAATTAAGTTAGTATTGTGGAGTAACTACAATRGTGCTGTTGCTGATCCATCGTCACTTTTCTATCACAGCCATTAACCTCTGTAACTGTTTTAAAGTCACCATTGGCCTCATGGGGAAATCCCTGAGCGGTTTTCTTCCTCTCTGGCAACTGAGTTAGGAAGGACGCCTGTATCTTTGTAGCGACCGGGTGTATTTGGGGCGGCAGGTAGCCTAGTGGTTAGAGCGTTGGGCCAGTAACCGAAAGGTTGCTAGATCGAATCCCCGAGCTGACAAGGTAAGAATCTGTCGTTCTGGGCCTCCCGGGTGGCGCAGTGGTCTAGGGCACTGCATCGCAGCGCTAGCTGCGCCACCAGAATCTCTGGGTTCGCGCCCAGGCTCTGTCGCAGCCGGCCGCGACCGGCCTAGCGTCGTCCGGGTTAGGGAGGGTTTGGCCGGTAGGGATATCCTTGTCTCATCGCGCTCCAGCGACTCCTGTGGCGGGCCGGGCGCAGTGCCCGCAAGGGGGCCAGGTGCACAGTGTTTCCTCCGACACATTGGTGCGGCTGGCTTCCGGGTTGGAGGCGCGCTGTGTTAAGGTACTCTGCCTCATCATACTCTTTCTTTCCTCATTTCACTACATCCAAAACCAACAGAATTAACTACAAACTAATTAGTACTATATTACATGTCATTACATGCTGTGCATACAGGCAAACAACCTTTCTTACTTATGGACCTTCAGGTGCATCTGGTGCTGGTGGGAGAACCTTTTCTTAACCCTGGGGGCAGCTGAACGGTTTCTCCCCTGTGTGGAYCCTCTGGTGGATCTCAGCCTGTTTGGGGAAACTGAAGGCTTTCCCACAGAACAAACACAGGAAGCGCTTCTCTTTGGCGCTGCCAACTTTACTGGTTACATCTCTACTACTGTCATTTGTCAATGGGCTTGTGTAGCCATTTAGTCTTGAGGCATTATCTGAGGTCTGGTTTAACATTAGGAGAGTGTGAGGACGTAGACCCTGTGTTGTCACAGGGTCCATGTTCCAGTTGATAGATCCTATAGAAGGCAGCCTGAAGGCAGCACCTGTTAGGGGGTTTAACCTGAGGTGCCATCAGTCTCTCTGATTCACAATTATAGGAGCAGGACGAAACATCTCTAGCCAAATCTGTTCTCTCCCGCCGTATACCGTCCCCACAGACCACATCTGTGCTTCACCCTGTTGTCATGGAGACTAAGTTCGGTTGTCGTTTTGTGTTCGACTGTCTGTTTCTAGCTGTGGTTAAYAGTTGAGGACTCTGTCCCATCCACTGACCTCCACTATGTTGCCTTTGGTCCTGGCTTGCTCAGTGATGTCGTCCCACGGGCCCAATGGAATTTGAGTCAATTACCTGGTCAAGTTCATAAATTGTGTGTGTTTTAGTATGTAAACATAAGTTGTATTGATTTAATTTTATGAATGAAGAGAAAATAAAAGCCAGATCCATCACTATTCCCATTGAAGATCTATTACTGTATGTAGGCTATATGTATTTCTTCCTTACCTTGCTCCCCCATCTTTAGTCCACTCAGCAGATCAATGCTTTCTGGTCCGTCTTCTACTGTCTCCTCTTTGACCAGCAGCAGATCAATCTTCCCATCCTCCATGTCTACTGACTGTAAGAGATACAGAGTGAGAGGATGTTGGATCAAAAAATCTGATATGAACACCCTGCTATGGAGCATCTTCTGATTGGGTAATGAGGGATTGCTATGAGTACTATGCAAACGTGTTAGTTGATGTGACTACTTGACAATCTTTAATGGTTTGGTAATTGAAAGGCATGGTCCCACACTTAAAGACAAAATTCATCAAGAACAGGGCCCGTATCCACAAAGAGTCTCAGGGTAGAAGTTCTGATTGAGGATCAGGTCCCCACCGGTCTACATAGTGTGGTGGAAATTCTACCTGTAACTAATAATGAGGAGAGGCAAAATCAATTAAGGTATTACTTTTATTAAAAACGTATYATAATGAGGAGGCTGGTCGCACCACCCACGCAGGTGAGATGGAGTGAGAGCCTCCTGTACAAAGAATACAGGAGCATTTATATAGTCAAGCTACCCCATGCAAGCATCTGCAGAACACGTGACCCTATGTATGTGTATGTGTGTGAGGGGAGACAACTGGGTGAAAAGGTTGCCTCAGTCTGTCGCAACTGAGTGAGGACAATACCGGCCAGAATGACAGGAAGTCACTCCAGACATATTCCATCTAAGAGTAGCTCAACAATTCCCCCAAGTTGGGCAAGCAAGCGCCTTTGACTGTCGGCCCAGATGATGTACGGTCGACCTGGTCACACACATAAAACATGAATCTCTCGCCCAGAAACAGGCTCCAAACAGAACAATAGCTCTATGACTTGTGTGCAGAAGATAACACTTTGCTCTGTCTCCAGTTAAGCTAAGAGGAACCAGTTAGTTTCTGTCAGCTCTTGGCTGAGCGCCCAGGTATCATGGGGTCATGCTACACACACACAACAGTTAGAACAGGCCTCTTATTAATGCGCGCACACTTTTCTATCTTATATGAGTTTGTTTCTTTGACAATCTCAAGCCCAATGCCTGGGCTTAAAGACATATATTTCAGTACACAAGCATTATTAAGGTTTAACTTCAAAATGCCCTCACAAAAGTCTCATTCATTATGATCTAAAAGGCTAAACTGATCCTAGATCAGCACTCCTACCCAGACCTACTACCATACAGACAGTAGTTCACAGTGGGCTCACCTCAGTGAGACTGTGTGTGGTCCTGTGCTGCTCAGCTGGTTCCTCTGTGGGTTCAGGAGGTGTAGTCTGGTTGTCCCCCATGACCATGGTCCCCCAGACCCTCCTCACCTCCCTCCTCCTTCACCAGCAGCACCTCTGGACCCTCCTCCTCCTGGAAGAGATAGCTGATACAGATTACACAGACATTAAATCCCTCAGGTACGTACACACGTGTACAGAGATAACACACTTTCAACATGGCGTCCCGTGTGGCTCAGTTGATTCCCACGCGGGACCAGTACGAAAAAGGTATGAAAATGTATGCACTCACTACTGTAAATCGCTCTGGATAAGAGTGTCTGCCAAAGGACTATAATGTAAAACAGTGTTTCCCATCCCCACCTTGTTTCAAATCAAATTGTATTTCATGCTTACTTACAAGCCYTTAACCAACAATACAGTTAAGCTAAATATTTTCTAAATAAAATAAAAGAGCAACAAAATAACGAGGCTATGTACCGGTACCGAGTCAACGTGCGGGGGTACAGGTTAGTTGAGGTAATATGTAGGTAGGGGCGAAGTGACTATGCATAAATAATAAACAGCGAGTAGCAGCAGCGTAAAAAAAAGTGTGTGTTGGGGGGGGGGGGGGGGGTCAATGCAAATAGTCTGGGTATCCATTTGATTAGCTGTTCAGCAGGCTTATGGCTTGGTGGTAGAAACTGTTAAGAAGCCTTTTGGACCTAGACTTGGCACTCCGGTACTGCTTGCTGTGCGGCAGCAGAGAGAACAGTCTTTGACAATTTTTAGGGCCTTCCTCTGACACCGCCTGGTATAGGGGTCCTTCATGGCAGGAAGCTTGGCCCCATTGATGTACTGGGCTGTACGCAATCCTCTCTGTAGAGCCTTGCGGTCAGAGGCTGAGCAGTTGCCATACCAGGTGGTGATGCAACCAGTTAGGATGCTCTCGATGGTGCAGCTGTAGACATTTTTGAGGATCCGAGGAGCCATGCCAAATCTTTTCAGTCTCTTGAGGGGGAATAGGCTTTGTCGTGCCCTCTTCACGACTGTCTTGGTATGTTTGGACCATGATAGTTTGTTGGTGATGTGGACACCAAGGAACTTGAAGCTCTCAACCTGCTCCACTACAGCCCCGTCGATGAGAATGGGGGCTGTGGTGGTTCATTTCTTTACTATCAAATGAGGAGAGACAAACTTATCACACAAGTCAGAGTTATACTTAAACTAAATCTTTAATAATGAGAGCTTTGCAATAGCAATGACTTGTCAATGATTCACCATTTCTAATAATCCGTTGTGAGTGGCGAGACAAAAGTACAAAGGTCTTTTATAGCCAAGATACACCCCTTTCAACCTACATGACGAACAACAGATACATAGAATGGGTCACAAGGTGAGACTTCATAAATGAGAAAGGAGTGTCCCGTAGCCAGATGGCATTCGCTATAAATTATYGTTCAGTTTGGTCCCTAAGACGAGGTTCCTATCTTGTTCCTGTTACTCCTAGCACAAAAACACCAACTCGACCAATGGCATAAATCAATTGTCAACTCCAGACACTCCCTCCAATGCCAAAGGAGGGAGTGACTGGCGCACAGACATTGTGGAGACAAGTAATTGGTTCCCCACTAATCACGCCATCCCTTCACATGGTTTAGAATAGGTAGACACATTCACATATGAAGACAATGTTCCCTCCTGTCCTCTTCCCCTTCTGATATTCTGCATAGCACCAGGGACATGTGAAAGACAAGCCTGACCTCTCCCCTCTCTGGGCCCCAGGTGACTGAGCCCCAGCTGAGGGAAGAAGTGCAACTGCCAACACCAGAGTCCGAAGGGAAACATTCTAATAACAAGTATACCACATAAGCATATTATGCAGATAAGACATMTTAAGACATCTATGTTACCCAACTAATTCTGATTCATCCGCCACAGGGCGTGCTCAGCCCTCCTTTTCCTGTAGTCCAAGATCATGTCCACAATCACTGCCAGGTCACTGACCTCCACCCTTTGAGTCCTATACCGTAGATACAGAATTTCTTAAATTGTTGTTAAACCCATCACGGTGGACATAAATKATGCTGTGGGTAAAAACAAGTCAGAAATGATAAATCAAAAGTCAGACAAACCGGGCTAAAGTATTTTGACTTGTACAGTAGGTGCTTTTTAATGTGTGGGTCTAAAGAGTCTCAATGAAAGTCTTGGAATGAAAAGTCCCATTTTGTGTTTATTAAACAAACAAGAGCTGAATACACCATATGAAAACCACACATACACGTGTCTCAACTAAAAGTCAGTATGAACTTGATGAACGGAATACATTTTTTCATTAAGTGTCTTGGGAAAATTTGTGACCACCATATAGCCTACACAGCACAAACAATATGAAACAGACTTTTATATATCTCACACGTCTGGATGCAATATCCTACCCAGGAATATTCAACACTGAAATGTGTTACTCTCATTATCCCAAATTTCTGATGAAAATKTATTTTTGTCTTAAATGCAGGGTTTGATCGAAACGCCAGAAGCGATCAAGTGGAATGGTTACTTTCTATTTTATAGAGTGGAATGTTTTTTCTGCTGGTGTATCCTGAGGTAGCTCCTCTCTGAGAACCTCTTCCCGCAGTGCGTACAAGCAAAATGCCTTTCTCCCGTGTGGACCTTCAAGTGCATCTTCAGGTGACCAGCCTGGGCGAAGCGCATGTGACACTGGGTACAGCTGTAGGGTTTCTCCCCTGTGTGGACCATCTGGTGCCTTTTCAGGTGGTCCTGGCGGGAGAACCTCTTCTCACACTGGTTACAGCTGTAAGGTTTCTCCCCTGTGTGGACCCTCTGGTGGATCTCCACCTTCTGGAGGCAGCTGAAGCCTTTGTTACAGAACATGCAGAGGAACCGTTTCTCTTTACTATTGCCTGATGTTGCTCCCCCTTCCTGAGCCTGGGCTCTAGCCCAGTCGTTTGAGTTCAATACCTGATCGAAAAGGTGTGAATYGGAATGCCCCATCGATGTGGACACTAGGTCGCAATCCCTGAGCGCGTGTAAAGGGGAGTGAGTCGTGACATTTGGATTTGTCTCTAAGCTTTCCCTATAATCTAAGAAGTCTCTGCCCTGTGAGTGTCCGTCTCCTTGGTGACTATCTGCATTCCATGTGGGAGGAACATCCCTCTCCACTTTCACAGTCACCTCATCTACAACTATAACCTCCCCTTTCTTATCTAGGCAACTTTCAGAGTATACACTACTACTGTACTGGTTCCAGTCCCCTCTAGACAGATCAGTCTGTGTCTCTAAACCCAAGGATATGTTGCCAGGGTCCATCTCTGTAGCGTAAGAACCAGACGGATCATCAACTTCAGTGTCTAACGCATTACCATCTCCACGGGAATGAACCATCTTCTGGATTTGTTGAAATACCGGTAAATACTCTGAGCCGGGAGCAGGAGGACAGCCCAGTCTCCTCAGCCCCAGTCTCTCTGGGTCTGACCTGTGGTCAGATCCTGTGTTTACAGTTAAAGACTTGGTGTCTGTCTCTGACTTGAGTACGGCGTTCGGGGTTCCACTGACCTCCATGATGCTGCATCGGGTCCTGGGCTGTGCTGGGGCGGTGGTGGGGTCCTCTGTGGCTACAGGGGGTGCTCCAGCTACTCCAGTCTGGATGTCTCTGCTGTGCCATGGGTCCTCCTCTCCTTCAGACTTCTCCTGCTTGACCTCATGACCAGCAGCCTCTCCATCTGCAGACTGACACAAGAAGAGAAGAGGTTATTACCGGTACATGAGTAGAATTTGATAAATGTTGTAATGAAGTCTCACAAGCTCCCCTATGGCAGATAAATTAGGATGTACATGTAAGCAAGTGAATAGCTAAGGGCAGCCTTTCTGAAATAAAAAGACACATTTAATTTATAAAGTAACACATTTTTATGTAACACTATTACACTAACCTCTATCACAATAACTTGCTGGGTTGAGGTTCCGCTCCCCTCATCAATAGTGATTAGTTGGTCAACTCTCCATGAATTGTGTCCAGCTGGCTTCACAAAGCTCCTGTGGCCTCCAGTGRGATGTCCTTCACCTGAGAGAGTGATTGGGGGGAAAAGAGGTGGTGAGGTTAACTCTGGGTTTCCCAAACTCCATCCTAAGGACCCCAAGGGGTGCACATTTTGAGTTTTGCCCTAACACTACACAGCTGATTCAAATAATCAACTAATCATCAAGCTTTGACAATTTGAATAAGCTGTGTAGTATTAGGTCAAAAACCAAAACGTGCACCCCAAGGACTGAGTTTGGGAAACCCTGGCRTCAGCTACTGTCAATGCTATATTATACACCAATGGCAAGGATAAGGTAACACTTCTCATAACTTATTGATATACTATTTATTGATTAATGTATAATGTTCCATTCATTATATTGTTTTCATTGAGGAAATAATAGGAAATGCAGTAAATCAAGAATGTGGTTAGAATATGATATTGTGTATTTGCACAAGATAGCAAAGTAATTTGGGGAATTATTGCGTACAATCCAAAAACTGACCAATACCAAATTCAGGGTAACACATCGGAATACATTTGCATAGGGCAAGGGGGCGAAAGGCACTGCCGTATATATGAATGCAGCYTTCTGCAAAATGCACCTCTTGCCATTCCTCTGTATCGGTCGACGATCTTGACACGACTGGCGAGGACGCGCTCTCGTGTTGTCCTCTCTGCGCGTTCCCGTGCCACCTTCAATTCCAGTACTTTCTTCCGCAATGCCCTGTTTTCTTTCTGGCTTTGAGTTATTTCCAAACGAAACACTGCATARTCGTCGTCTACGAGTTTACAGATCTCGGCCACGGCTGCATTCGCTAGCACCTCCATGATGGAGGCTATTTGAGTGTGAAATACCATACCGTTAGAGTTACCGGCCATTGTTAGCAGCTAGCTAGCTAGCGTTACCTAGATAACATATCAACCAAGTCCTGTCTCCAACGCGAATAAAAAACTACATGGGTTAAGTATGTGATGCTGTGCAGTTAAGTCATATTGCGTTCCAGGGTGGTAATACACATCTAAATATTAACAATAAAAACGCTAACGTGGAAATAGTTATTGGTCACTGTTCACTTCCGTTCGTCTTAGTCTTCTATGATATCATTGCTGTCCGCAAACAAAGGTTTAAAAGTGCATGCCGCCACCTACTGTGCTGGAGTGTGCATCAATCATGGTCTACCTAATTATGCACTACTAAGAAAAAATAACTGGGGGGAAAAAGCCCTACTAACCCTCCCAAGCCCCAACCCATTAAACTGTATGACATTCTGAAACAATCCACCCGTAGGATTATTCAGCATGTCTACAACCATTTCAACAGTATCTGTTAACCCCCAAAACTATTTTGGCTTTTCCACAATAACCTTCAAGCATTTCTGCTTTCCACAACCCGAGTCGTGTTGATGTCATAGCTTTCATTGGTAAGGTTAACTTTTGTCACTACCAAAATGTCCTTTGACAGAGCACATTCATGAGCGCAAGATTTCTGAACAGGTCTCGAAACCATGCCAGAACCATCAGAAACACCAACCCCAACATAAGGTCCACTTACTGTAGTACAGGAGCAGCCATGGAAGCTCCAACATTCCGCACTGTAGTCACACCAATCTGTCTTACATCCTCTGCATACGAAACATCCTGACTGATTCTATATCTCTGAGCGTCTCGCTGTATCTGGCATCCACCAAATGGGACGGAGGGTGACGACATCATACAAAAAGTGAAATAAATCAAAAACCYATCCCACTGCTTCAATCACAGTCCAAATCACATTCCTACACAGGCTCAGGGGCCTGTGAGAGCGGAACATTCATCGACAGGATTACTTGTAATGTCTCTGCTGTAAGTCCCCAAAAAAACGTTGAGCCACACTCAATGATTACTATTTTCTTAGATTTTTCTTTCTGTTTGCTCTGTGCAGTTTATAACCATTGCAAGTCAYCGTTTATCATGTAAGGATCTCTCTGTTGGCGAGGAACATTCACTAGTGTCTCTACTCGAACTACCATTGTTTCTAAAATGGTACTCCCTTCTCCCTGACAGCCCTATTTTTGCCACCTCTGTCTCCTTCACCCTAACGGGGCAATTCAAGAATTTGGGCGCATGTTCGCCACCACAATTGCAGCATTTAACCATCTGGCATATCATTTTTTGAAACTCCTCCCATCTATATACACTACCGGTCAAAAGTTTTAGAACACCTACTCATTCAAGGGTTATTTATTTTTACTATTTTCTACATTGTAGAATAATAGTGAAGACATTAAAACTATGAAATAACACATGGAATTATGCCTAGAAGGCCAGCATYCCGGAGTCGCCTCTTCACTGTTGAYGTTGAGACTGGTGTTTTGCGGGTACTATTTAATGAAGCTGCCAGTTGAGGACTTGTGAGGTGTCTGTTTCTCAAACTAGACATTAATGTACTTGTCCTCTTGCTCAGTTGTGCACCGGGGCCTCCCACTCCTCTTTCTATTCTGGTTAGAGCCAGTTTGCGCTGTTCTGTGAAGGTAGTAGTACACAGTTGTACGAGATCTTCAGTTTCTTGGCAATTTCTCACACAGAATAGCCTTCATTTCTCAGAACAAGAATAGACACGAGTTTCAGAAAAGTTATTTGTTTCTGGCCATTTTGAGCCTGTAATCGAACCCCCAAATGCTGATGCTCCAGATTCTCAACTAGTCTAAAGAAGGCCAGTTTTATTGCTTCTTAAAATCAGGACAACAGTTTTCAGCTGCGCTAACATAATTGGTATGGCTGGTGACAATACTCCATGCATCTCCTCCGCTGAGAAGTCTTCCAGTCCCAGGAACTGCTCTGCCACATCCTCTATGGCTATTTTCCTGGACTTCCTCTCCACTTTGGCAGTGCCGTTAACCACCATAGTTATAAAGGCCACAAAGTCCACCTTCTTGACATGTAAAATGTCTGGCAACCCCTGCCGCCTTCAGAGAAGGCCTATTCACCACCATAGGCACTTCAGGACCATTAGATCCCTCAATCCTTTTTACAGCTGTTTCATATGAAATGTTCTGGTTGGCCCTGACTGTAGCCACCTCATCCTCAACCACCCTCGCCGGCCATTCTTAAGATGTCGCTTCATGATCCCCACCACAATTGCAACAAGTGCTCCTCACTTTTACAACACATGAGATGATCTCTTCCACAAAATGGACATCTCGAATTTTCCCTTCTGCAGACACTTTCCACATGTCCATAACCTCTACAGTGATTACACTGCATTGGTCTTTGGATAAACCCTCTGACATGGTTATTCATATACCCAAACTGCACTTGGGTACGGATGGACTCGTTTAAAAAATATATATATATATTTTTAAACTCCATTCATCCGACGTGCATCAATCACTCCATGGATACATTTTATTTCTGCAACATCGATTTCCCACAAGACTCCAGCACAGGAGGTTGGTGGCACCTTAATTGGGCAGAACGGGCTTGTGGTAATGGCTGGAGCGGCATCAGTGGAATGGTATCGAACTCAGTTTCCATGTTTGCCATTCCATTTGCTCCGTTCCAGCCATTTATGAGCTGTTATACCCTCCGCAGCCTCCTGTGGACGACAGATATTACCCCCTTGAGGGGTGCCCTGCTCCGAATAGCCACGCATGAYATGGCAACCTTCTCGAAATCAGGTGAAGCACAACACACGCTCCTTCTGTTCCTCTGAAGTACAAGAAATCAGAACAAGTCCACTTCTCATAATCCACACACAATTCACTTTACCATCACTCTTTCCACCAGTCTGGAAATCTCAAATGGATTAATCTGATTTGGCAACTTGTTCCGCTCCTCTTCAACAAACGTTCTCCTATAAGACGAGGGGACATACACAGCACTGGACGTTTTATTTCCTAACTCTGCTTTGCTCTGTTTTCCATGCTGTCAGACGCTATAATGGCACAGATAAAGACGAGTCCTCTATCTATCTTTATGATCCACACCTCCTCCTGCTTGTGCCATCTTGTGCCTATGAGTCACAACCTCACTTCTGTTTACACTGAAGAGAAAGGATCTTATTGGTTGGAATCATAGCTCAAAGGGTGCGGTTAAATGAAAAGGTATGTGTGCTGTTCATTGAAATATGATACTGCTCCATTACACATCAAACCTTCTTCTTGTGCATTTCCCGGCAGACTAGACGCTGTATCGCTGCATTTCTCAGGTCAGAGTGCAAATTACACATTTAAATATCTAACAGCCGCACACCAGTAGGTGCAGGCCCGGGGAATAGAGAAAGGACAACAGCTTCCTTGTTATTTCGATCTGCCTATTATTTGAGCTCAATCAATCAAATGTATTTATAAAGCCTTTTTTACATCAGAAGTCAAAGTGCTAGCTCAAAATTGTTACAGGCAAAAATGCAGTTACACAACAGTCAGTTCACAGAAAAATGGCCTCCTATCCTCAGCATACCACCAGCAATATAACAGGACATACTTCAACCTCTACCTCACCACATTCCTCACACTTCCCATCTGGGTGTTTCCCCACTAACAATAACACACTACCCAATCCACAATGACCCAACCTCAGCCTTGTCAACAGAACCCCATCCCTCCTTTCACACCCCAGATACCTGACCTCCCTCTCAGAATTCTGGATAGAGAAACTTCCTTCCCCGCTCCTCTCTCTCCCACTCACGTTGCCACTCCTGGGTCAACCCCTCTGCTATGATGCTCGTACATTCCATCCCCCCTCTAATGGGACCACCTTATGCACCGCCTCCTTCAAATCAAAATTTATTTGTCACATACACATACATGGTTAGCAGATGTTAATGCGAGTGTAGCGAAATGCTTGTGCTTCTAGTTCCGACAATGCAGTAATAACCAA
>NC_036873.1:4115795-4130391 GCF_002910315.2 Salvelinus sp. IW2-2015
GGCTACCAGGGCTGGTAAAACCTTGGATCATTGTTATACTAACTTCCCCGACGCATATAAGGCCTCCCCCGCCTCCTTTCGGAAAAGCTGACCACGCTCATTTTGTTGCTTCCAGCCTACAAACAGAAACAAAACAACAAGCTCCTCCTCCCATCGCTCAGTCTGTCAACGCTGTCCGACCAATCTGATTCACGCTTCAAGACTGCTTCGATCACGCGGATTGGGATATGTTCCGCATTGCGTCCAAACAATATTGACGAATACGCTGATTCGGTGAGCGAGTTAATTAGAAAGTGCATTGACGATGTTGTACCACAGCAACGATTAAAACATTCCCAAACCAGAAACGTGGATTGATGCAGCATTCGCGTGAAACGAAACGCGAACCACTGCTTTTAACAAGGGCAAGGTGACCGGAAACATGACCGAATACAAACAGTGTAGCTATTCTCTCCGCAAGGCAATCAAACAAGCTAAGTCCCAGTATAGAGACAAAGTAGAGTCGCAATTCAACAGCCAAACACAAAGGTGTGGCAGGGGTCTACAGTCATCACGGATTACAAAAGAAAACCAGCCCCGTCACGGACCAGGATGTCTTGCTCCCAGACAGGCTAAATAACTTTTTTGCTCGCTTTGAGGACAATACATGCCACTGACACGGCCCGCACCAAAACCTGCGGGCTCTCCTTCACTGCAGCCGAGGTGAGTAAAACATTTAACGTGTTAACCCTCGCAAGGCTGCAGGCCCAGACGGCATTCCCAGCCGCGGTCCTCAGAGCATGCGCAGACCAGCTGGCTGGTGTGTTTAAGGACATATTCATCAATCCTATCCCAGTCTGCTGTTTCCACATGCTTTCAAAGGGCACCATTGTTCCTGTTCCCAAGAAAGCTAAGGTAACTGAGCTAAACGACTATCGCTCCGTAGCACTCACTTCCGTCATCATGAAGTGCTTTGAGAGACTAGTCAAGGACCATATCACCCTCCACCTACCTGACACCCTAGACCACTCCAATTTGCTTACGACCCAATAGGTCACAGACGACGCAATCGCAACCACACTGCCCTATCCCATCTGGACAAGAGGAATACCTATGTGAGAACTGTGTTCATCGACTACAGCTCAGCATTTAACACCATTATACCCTCCAAACTCGTCATCAAGCTCGAGACCCTGGGTCTCGACCCGCCCTGTGCAAACTGGGTCCTGGACTTCCTGACGGGCCGCCCCAGGTGGTGAGGGTAGGTAACAACATCTCCACCCGCTGATCCTCAACACCGGGCCCCACAAGGGTGCGTTCTGAGCCCCCCCTGTACTCCCTGTTCCCCACGACTGCGTGGCCATGCACGCCTCCAACTCAATCATCAATGTTGCGGACGACACTACAGTGGTAGGCTTGATTACCAACAACGCGAGACGGCCTACAGGGAGAGTGAGGGGCCCTCGGGTTGGTGTCAGGAAAATAACCTCACACTCAACGTCAACAAACAAAGGAGATGATTGTGGATTTCAGGAAACAGCAGAGGGAGCACCCCCTATCCACATCGACGGGACAGTAGTGGAAAAGGTGGAAAGTTCCTCGGTGTAACATCACGGACAAACTGAATTGGTCCACCCACACAGACAGCGTTGTGAAGAAGGCGCAGCAGCGCTCTTCAACCTCAGGAGGCTGAAGAATTCGGCTTGTCACCAAAGCACTCACAAACTTCTACAGATGCACAATCGAGAGCATCCTGTCGGGCTGTATCACCGCCTGGGACGGCAACTGCCGCCCACAACCGTAAGGCTCTCCAGAGGGTAGTGAGGTCTGCAAACGCATCACCGGGGGCAAACTACCTGCCCTCCAGGACACCTACACCACCCGATGTCACAGGAAGGCCATAAAGATCCAGGAACAACCACCCAAGCCACTGCCTGTTCACCCGCATCATCCAGAAGGCGAGGTCAGTACAGGTGCATCAAAGCAGGGACCGAGAGACTGAAAACAGCTTCTTCTCAAGGCATCAGACTGTTAAACAGCCCCACTAACATTTAGGCCGCTGCCACATACTGACTCAACTCCAGCCACTTTAATAATGGGAATTTATGGAAATTATGTAAAAATTACACAATCGATATGCTGATAGAATTTAGGGAGTTTTGTTTTCAGATTAGCCTTGTTAAAATCCCCAGCTACGATGAATGCAGCCTCAGGGTGTGTGGTTTACAAAGAGTCAGATAAAGTTCGTTCAGGGCCATCGATGTGTCTGCTTGGGGGGGAATATATACGGCTGTGATTATAATCGAAGAGAATTCCCTTGGTAGATAATGCGGTCGACATTTGATTGTGAGGAATTCTAGATCAGGTGAACARAATGACTTGAGTTCCTGTATGTTGTTATGATCACACCACGGCTGCTGACATCACAGCTGCTTTTGCTACCTCCTCTGCTGCCTCATTTCTCCCTACCCCAACATGAGCTGGGACCCACAGAAAACCTATCTTACTCCCTTTCTGCCCCACCCTATAAAGTGCCATCAACAGCTGTTATCAGGTCTGGGCGTGCCTTTTGACTAACCTCTCAGCACGACCAGGCTMGTAGCAGAGTCTAAACACGCAATTACCCTTTTAGGCCCCACTTCTTCCACCCATCCCAATGCCCACACTACACATCAAACTTCCTATTCAAGATCAGTGTCATTAAAGCGGTCGTCACTAGTTTCCACAGCCACAAAGTCATAATTATGGCTAAACCCCTATTTCTACAATGTATCTTAACCCCCAAACTTAAATGAGCAAAATACAAAGTTTTCATGAATCTTCCCCCCCCCTCCCGAAGGAAGCCAATGAAACTAAAGTCATGTTAAATTCTAAATGATAAACAAGCAAATAAATTGTMAACTTTATCAAAAGGAAATTATTTCTCATTTATTAACAGATGTTATCACCTTTTTAGTACAGAAAGGAACAGGTACAACCTGACTATGCCAAATAATGTGTTAAAGGTGTTATAACTAATTTGTTATGAATAGAACAAAAGGCAAACATCCCAAGGATTCCGTATAGCAAGGACCCCGGAGGGCAAGGACCGAGATTTAAAGGGTTTCCACTAGGTTCCACAGGTACGAAGTCCAAAAAATGTAGGGTATTGTAAAAATTCATGAAAACAACTTAGTTTTTTGCTAATGTCAGTGTTTTTTGGCTATGCCAGCACACCAAACAACAAGCCTGTATCATGTGAGCATCCCCAGATGATCAACTAAAGGACCCAGTAATCCCCCAAAAACTTTGACCCCAGTACACTTAATGATAACTATAATGTTTCAGCTAAAGAATAGCTACGATTTCTCCCTGTTGTGGACACGCCTATGTCTGATGAGGTAACTCAAGAAGGAGAAGCTCTTGTAACATAGTTTGCACTTGAAGGGCCTCTCCTTGGTGTGAACGGTCTGGTGCTGCTTCATATATTTAGTCTTCGCAAAGAGCTTCCCACACGTGGGGCAGGCATACGGCTTGTCGGCGTCCGTCCTAATGCTCGGCCTCCCATGTTGTGACCCAATGACACCAGAGGAGGTAGAAGCAGGAGCCACCACCCTCAGGGGGTTAGTGTTTGAGCTCCCTCCTTGACCTCTAGCCATTGTTTGGGTGTTGTTGGGATTGTGTGCTGTGTTATAGGCTAGGTACGTCTCGTGGTGAACGCTCATCCTGACCCTGTCTGTATTTGTGGGGTAACCTGGAGGAAGACTAGACCCAGATTCAGGCCTAGGCCTTCTATGAACCCAGACCCCACCAGGCATTAGATGAGACCCTGAAGGAGAAGACAGACTACCACCAGGGGGGTCTCCCACCACTATCTGTGAAGGCTGAAGCCCAGGGTGACCTGCTCTGTTCATCATCGATACTGCGGTGTTTGTATCATAGGAACAGGAGGGTCTATCTCTATCAGCCCCAGGCCTAGCTCCATCCCTGCACTGAGACTGTGAAGAGAAGGGCCTGTGCTGCAGACTGGATCCCTGTTTGGAGTCTCTGTCACTCTGATGACCACCAGAACTGAGGTTGTTCAGTCCACCTGTCCACTGGTTGTGTTCTGTGTGGTGGAGTCTCTGTCCCTCGTTGTTGGGTTCTGGTTCCGATTCAGGAAGGAAGAGTGACGGCTCCTGATCCATGGTTCGGATCCGGGGCCATGGTTTGTGACCAGCCACCTCACCTGCCCAGTCTCTCCCACCAGTAACACCGGATATCAGCAGGTCTTCATGGACTACAGACTGTAAACACAAATTGAACAGAAGAGCATAAAGGTTTATCTAAGAAACTCTTTGCTGTACACACAGAAACATGACATTCTAAAATGTTAACCACAATCAAGCCCATCTCTAACAATGTGAATCAAGTACCTAACAATATAGAGCCATTGGAATGATACAAAAATAACCCATTAAAACAAAAGGGCTTTACAATCCGGTGACAAGTAAAACTGACAAGTTCCACAGACATGTGACTAACAGAAATGGAATAATGTGTCCCTGAATAAAGGGGGGGTGGGGGTTCAAAATCAAATGTAAGTCAGTATCTGGTGTGGCCACCTGCTGCATTAAGTACTGCAGTGCATCTCCTCCTCATGGACTGCACCAGATTTGCCAGTTCTTGCTGTGAGATGTTACCCTACTCTTCCACCAAGGCACCTGCAATTTCCCGGACATTTCTGGGGGGGAATGGCCCTAGCCCTCACCCTCCGATCCAACAGGTCCCAGACGTTCAATGGGATTGAGATCCGACAACAAGCTCAGTCCGATGATGCTGTGACACACCGCCCCAGACCATGACGGACCCTCCACCTCCAAATCGATCCCGCTCCAGAGTACAGGCCTCGGTGTAACGCTCATTAATTCGACGAAAAAACGCAMATCCGACCATCACCCCTGTTGAGACAAAACCGCGACTCGTCAGTGAAGAGCACTTTTTGCCAGTCCTGTCTGGTCCAACGATGGTGGGTTTGTGCCCATAGCTGACGTTGTTGCCGGTCATGTCTGGAGAGGACCTGCCTTACAACAGGCCTACAAGCCCTCAGTCCAGCCTCTCTCAGCCTATTGCGGACAGTCTGAGCACTGATGGAGGGATTGTGAGATCCTGGTGTAACTCGGGCAGTTGTTGTTGCCATCCTGTGCCTGTCCTGCAGGTGTGGTGTTCGGATGTACCGATCCTGTGTAGGTGTTGTTACACGTGATCTGCCACTGCGAGGACGATCAGCTGTCCGTCCTGTCTCCCTGTAGCGCTATCTTAGRCATCTCACAGTACAGACATTGCACATTTTTCATAACTATGAACTTAATTGCCTACAGTCTGTAAGCTGTTAGTTAACGACCGTTCCACAGGTGCATGTTCATTAATTGTTTATGGTTCATTTAACAAGCATGTGAAAGTGTTTAAACCCTTTACAATGAAGATCTGTGAAGATTTTTTACGAATGATCTTTGAAAGACAGGGTCCTGAAAAAGGGACGTTTCATTACGTAAACATGACACTTCATTAGTGAAGCATTTTAGGACACTAACCATATCCTCTACTCTGCCTCATCATACTCATTATTTCCTCAGTTCATCTCATCCAGTAATCTACTAAATCCCAAACCAATAGAATTAACTACAAACTAACTAGTTCTACACTACATGTCACTATACTCTGTACATGGGCCGTGTGCATTTTCTGCTGGTGTATCCTGAGGTAGCTCCTCTCTGAGAACCTCTTCCCACAGTGTGTACTGGGGAACAGCATTTTTCCAGTGTGGACCTTCAGGTGCATCTTCAGCTGGTGCTGACGGGAGAACCTCTTCTCACACTGGGGGCAGCTGTCGAGTTTCTCCCTTGTGTGGACCCTCTGGTACCACTKCAGGTTGGAGGAGTGGGAGAAACTGGCCCGGCACAAGTGGCAGCCTAACGATTTCTCCCTCGTGTGCATCCTTTGGTGGATATCCAGGCTTTCACACAGAATGAACATGGGAAGCGCTTCTCTTTGCCACTGGATCTACTGATAGCGTTACTATTACTACTGTCATTTGTGAATGGGCTTGTGTAGCCATTTAGTATTGAGGCACTGGCATTGTTTAACATTAGGAGAGTGTGAGGAGGACGAAGGCCAGGGAGTGTCTGTGTTGTCACAGGGTCCATGTTCCAGTTGATAGATCCTATTGAAGGCAGGCTGAAGGCCTGTTAGGGGGTTAACCTGAAGCGCCATCAGTCTCTCTGAATCACAACTAATAGGAGCAGGAGGGAGCATCGCTAACCAACTCTGTGTCTGTTCTCTCCAGCCGAATAAGGACACGTCCTCGCAGACCAAATCTACGCCTCGCCCTGGTCTCAGCCAGTCTGTTGTCATGGAGACCAAGTTTGGATGTTGTTTTGTGTTCACCTGTCTGTTTCTGGTTGTGGTTAACAGTGTTGTTCACCAGCCCAGAGTTGAGGACGCTGTCCCATCCACTGACCTTCACTATGTCGCCTCTGGTCCTGGCCTTCTCAGCGATGTCGTCCCCTGGATTCTTGGCTGGACCCGCCTGGGTCTGGGAAACCAAGCTGGCCGCCCAGTCTCTGTTAGCCTCCAGCCAACCACCTAACGGAAGAGGTTATAAAATGGGCTTTTGTCAGAATTCTACTTTTTTTTTTTTGGTCAATTACCAGGTCAAGTTCATACATTGTATGTAAACATAAGTTCTGTTGATTTCATTTTATGAATGAAGAACAAATAGCCAGGTGCATCACTATTCCCATTGAAGATCTATTACTGTATGTATTTCTCCCTTACCTTGCTCCCCCATCTTTAGTCCACTCAGCAGATCAATGCTCTCTGGTCCRTCTTCTATCGCCTCCTCTTTGACCAGCAGCAGATCAGGCTTCCCATCCTCCATGTCTACTGACTGTAAGAGATACAGAGTGAGAGGATGTTGGATCAAGAAATCTGATATGAGCACCCTGCTATAGAGAATCTTCTGATTGGGCAATGAGGGATTGCTATGAGTACTATGCAAACATGTTAGTTGATTTGACTTGACAGTCTTTAATGGTTTGATAATTCAAAGACATGGTCCCACACTTAAGACAAAATTCATCGGGACTTGGGCCCGTATCCACAAAGAGTCTCAGAATAGGAGTGCTGATCTCGGATATTTTCCATATAATCTTATTCATTGTGATCTAAAAGGCAAAACTGATCTTAGATCACTCCTACCCTGAGAGACTTTGTGGATATAGACACTGACCTAATACCATTCAGACAGTAGTTCAGTGGGCTCACCTCAGTGAGACTGTGTGTGATCCTGTGCTGCTCAGCTGGTTCCTCTGTGGGTTCAGGAGGAGGTGTAGTCTGGTTGTCCTCCATGACCATGGTCCCCTCAGGGTTCCCCAGACCCTCCTCATACCCCTCCTCCTTCACCAGCAGCACCTCTRGACCCTCCTCCTCCTGGAAGAGAGGTAATACAGATTACAGACATACACTCCCTCTGACACACACACTGATAAACATACTTTCATTTTTTTTGGAGTGTTTACCCATCCCCACTATGTTTGAGTCCTATACTGTATTTACACTGACTTCATTGTTGTTAAACCCATCATGATGGACATAAATATGATGTTGTGGGTAAATATGAGTCAGCTATGATAAGTCAAGTCAGCCAACATCTGACTAAACTATTTTGACATGTACAGTAGGTGTTTGTTAGTGTGTAGGTATATTTAGTAAGTGTATATTGGTTATAAAGAGCTGTCATGTTTATGCAGAAAAGGGTGCGATCAGATGTGATGTATATTAAAGAGAGTCTCAATGAAAGTCTTAGAATGAAAAGTCCCATGTAGGTGTTTATTAAACAGAAACAAGTTTGAAATACACCATCTGAAAACCACACATRCACGTCTCAATTAAACATCTGCATGAACTTGATAAAGTGTCTTGGGGGAAAAAACATGTTGAATGGAAGTAATGTACTAGGCATGTGTGAACATCATATACCCTACACCAGTGTTTCCCAACTCCAGTCCTCAAGTACCACCAACATTAAACATTTTTATTGTAGCACTATCAACTTGTCAACTAATCATCAAGCCCTCTGAGTTGAATGAGGTGTGCTTGTCCGGGGCTACAATGTAAATGTGTACTGTTGGGGGACTGGAGTTGGTAAACACTGGCCTACACAGTACAAACACTATGCAATATACTTTTTAGGCTTATATATCCTACAATGTCTGAGCCTTGCACTTCAACACTCCTTAGTTGTTGTGGAAATTGACCCACTGCTGCTGTTTACTTTGTACATCTATGTCATCTCGCAGAGTCTACCTTGAATGCAGGRTCTAAATGTCAGAAGCTATCGAGTGGAATGGTTACTTTTGTTATGTTCTAATTTTGAGTRAATAACTCACGGACACTAGAGRASYTTAACCAAGTTTAATTCTTCCCAAAGGGTCGATACAGCTGTAATTCCGACACAGTCATGGCTTCCCCYGTGGTGGTACTCCACTTTGGGTGGAGTCTCCTCCTTATCTCAAAACATTGCATCATTCTTGCTAAGCAGGGAACTAAGTGATATKAGCCTTCAACGGTTTCTCCCCTTACCAGTACTGTCACATGCGATTGTTTTCCCTGCACTCAGCCCCTCCCAAACTTCATTATGGCACCCCTCATGTCTCTTTTGTAACTAATGTTCCTATACTTCTGAGTATAACAATGTTCCAAGTTTAACCCCGAATCCAACACTTTCTATGTTATAGAGTGGAATGGTTTTTCTGCTGGTGTATCCTGAGGCATCTCCTCTCAGAGAACCTCTTCCTGCAGTGCGTACAGGCRAACGGCTTCTCTCCCGTGTGGACCCTCTGGTGCCTCTTTAGATGACCAGCCTGGGTGAAGCACATGTGACACTGGGTACAGCTGAAGGGTTTCTCCCCTGTGTGGACCCTCTGGTGCCTCTTCAGGGTGCCAGCCTGGGTGAAGCGCATGTGACACTGGGTACAGCTGAAGGGTTTCTCCCCTGTGTGGACCCTCTGGTGGATCTCCACATTCTGGGAGCAGCTGAAGCTTTTGTTACAGAACATGCAGAGGAACCGTTTCTCTTTACTATTGCCTGATGTTGCACCCCCTCCCTCAGTCTGGTCTGTAGCCCTGTCGTTTGAGTTCAATTCCTGATCTAAAAGGATGTGGCTGTGTGAATCGGAAGGCCCCATCGACGTGGACACTGGGTCGCGATCCCTGAACACGTGTAAAGAGGAGTGGGTTGGGACGTTTAGATTTGTCTCTAAGCTTTCCCTGTAGTCTAAGAAGTCACTACTGATGCCCTGAGAGTGTCCTTCTCTTAAGTGAGTCTCGTCTGCATTCCATATCAGAAGAGCATCACTCTCAACTTTCACAGTCACGTCATCTACAACCAGACCCTCCCCTTTCTTATCTAGGCACCCTTCAGAGTATACACTACTACTGTACTGGTTCCAGTCCCCTCTAGACAGATCAGTCTGTCTCTCTAAACCCAAGGATATGTTGCCATGGTCCATCTCTGTAGTGTAAGAACAAGACAGATCATCAACTTCAGTGTCTAACGCATTACCATCTCCACAGGAATGAACAGTCTTCTGGCTCTGGTGAAATACTGGTAAATACTCTGAGCCAGGAGCAGGAGAACAGCCCAGTCTCCCCAGACAAAGTSTCTCTGGGTCTGATCTGTGGTCAGATCCTGTGTGTAAGAGRCTGTGTGTTACAGTTAAAGTCTCGTTGTCTGTCTCGGACTTGAGGACGGCGTTCGGCGTTCCACTGACCTCCATGATGCTGCGTCGGGTCCTGGGCTGGGGCGCGGCGGCAGCGAGGTCCTCCGTGGCTTCAGGGGGCGATCCAGTCTGGATGTCTCTGCAGTGACCTACGTCCTCCTGTCCTTCAGACCTCTCCTGCTTGACCCCAGGACCTGCAGCCTCTGCATCTGCAGACTGACACAAGAAGAGAAGAGGTTATTACCGGTACATGAGTTGTATTGTATAACAATGTCGTGGGGAAGTCTCACAAGCTCCACTATGGCAAGTGAATAGCCGAAGGGAACCTTTCTGAAATAAACTGGCCACATTTGATGTACTGTAAATTTGATGTAACACTAACCTCTATCACAATAACATGCTGGGTTGAGGTTCCACTCCCCTCATCAACAGTGATTGGTTGGTCATCTCTCCATGTACTGTGTCCTGCTGGCTTCACAAAGCTCCTGTGGCCTCCAGTGAGATGTCCTTCACCTGAGAGAGTGATTGGGGAAAAGTGGTGGTTAAGTTAGTTACTGTCAATGCTCAACACTACTGTACACTGTCTACAATTGGCAAGGATGTAAGGTAACACTTAGCATAACTTATTGATATACTATTTATAGATCGATATGTTTCATGCATCATATTGTTTTCAWTGAGGAAATAATAGAAAATGCATTAAACATGAATCTGGTTAGAATATGATATAATGTCTTTGCGCAAGCTAGCTAAGTAATCAGGGGAATTATTGCATACTATCCAAAAACTGACCAAGACCTAATTCTGGTTAACCATATATCATTAACACATCTAAAGTTACACATGCTCAGAAGAGAACGGGGCTATAGGCCCCACAGGCTCTGCCATGTAGTCCAGTYGATATGTGCCAAACTTTAGGTGATATGTTCACCTTTTCATAAAAGCATGAAACTTGGTACACTTTGGGACCCTGAATATGTTCAGATTAGAGGTCGACCAATTATAATTTTTCAACGCCGATACCGATTATTGGAGAACCAAAAAAAGCCGATACCGATTAAATCGGCTGATTTTGAAATGTTTTTTGTTTGTTTGTAATAATGACAATTACAACAATACTGAATGAACACTTGTTTTAACTTAATATAATACATCAATAAAAATCTATTTAGCCTCAAATAAATAATGAAACATGTTCAATTTGGTTTAAATAATGCAAAGTCAAAGTGTTGGAGAAGAAAGTAAAAGTGCAATATGTGCCATGCCATGTAAAAAGCTAACGTTTAAGTTTCATGCTCAGAACATATTTCATATACCTTTGACGATTGGATGTTCTTATAGGCACTTTAGTATTGCCAGTGTAACAGTATAGCTTCCGTCCCTCTCCTCGCCCCTACCTGGGCTCGAACCAGGAACACATCGACAACAGCCACCCTCGAAGCACCGTTACCCATCGCTCCACAAAATATGCGGCCTTGCAGAGCAAGGGGAACAACTACTCCAAGCCTCAGAGCGAGTGACGTTTGAACCGCTATTAGCGCGCACCCCGCTAACTAGCTAGCCATTTCAAATTGGTTACACCAGCCTAATCTTGGGAGTTGATAGGCTTGACGTCATAAACAGCTCAATGCTTGAGGCACAGCAAAGTGCTGTTTGAATGAATGCTTACGAGCCTGCTGCTGCTACCACCGCTCAGTCAGACTGCTCTATCAAATATCAAATCATAGACTTAATTATAACATAATAACACACAGAAATACGAGCCTTTGGTCATTAATATGGTCGAATCCGGAAACTATCATTTCGAAAACAAACGTTTATTATTTCAGTGAAATACGGAACCGTTCCGTATTTATCTAACGGGTGGCATCCCTAAGTCTAAATATTGCTGTTACATTGTACAACCTTCAATGTTATGTCATAATTATGTAAAATTCTGGCAAATTAGTTCGCAATGAGCCAGGCGGCCCAACTATTGCATATACCCTGACTCTGCGTGCAATGAAAGCAAGAGAAGTGACACAATTTCACCTGGTTAATATGGCCTGCTAACCTGGATTTCTTTTAGCTAAATATGCAGGTTTAAAAATGTATACTTCTGTGTATTGATTTTAAGTAAGGCATATGTTTATGGTTAGGTACAGTCGTGCAACGATTGTGCTTTTTTCACAAATGTGCTTTTGTTAAATCATCCCCCGTTTGGCGAAGTTGGCTGTCTTTGTTAGGAAGAAATAGTCTTCACACAGTTCACAACGAGCCAGGCGGCCCAAACTACTGCATATACCCTGACTCTGTTGCAAGAGAAGTGACACAATTTACCTAGTTAAAATAAATTCATGTTAGCAGGCAATATTAACTAAATATGCAGGTTTAAAAATATATACTTGTGTATTGATTTTAAGAAAGGCATTGATGTTTATGGTTAGGTACACATTGGAGCAACGACAGTCCTTTTTCGCAAATGCGCACCGCACCGATTATATGCAACGCAGGACACGCTAGATAAACTAGTAATATATCAAACATGTGTAGTTAACTAGTGATTATGATTGATTGATTGTTTTTTTATAAGATAAGTTTAATGCTAGCTAGCAACTTACCTTGGCTTCTTACTGCATTCGCGTAACAGGCAGGCTCCTCGTGGAGTGCAATGAGAGGCAGGTGGTTAGAGCGTTGGACTAGTTAACTGTAAGGTTGCAAGATTGAATCCCCGAGCTGACAAGGTAAAAATCTGTCGTTCTGCCCTGAACAAGGCAGTTCCTAGGCCGTCATTGAAAATAAGAATGTGTTCTTAACTGACTTGCCTATTTAAATAAAGGTGTAAAAAAAAAAAAAAAAAAAAAGAGATTTCCGATTGCTATGAAAACTTGAATCGTCCATAATTAAATCGGCCATTCCGATTAATCGGTCGACCTCTAGTTCAGATATGGACTATCGCAAAAACGGCAGTTTTTCATTCTGCCATAACTAAATGTATTTTGTGTCATATCTTCTGAGCCAAACATTAACACAGAAAAGGTGACATCTACACTATGTTTTGTGGTCAAGGATTATAATGATGCCCAGTAGAACATCATAAATAGTTCAGTTTTTATATAATGGTGGACTGCCATGGGAAGAAAGCCACTGAAAATCGCAGATTCTGACAACATACACAATATATTATTTCTGTGTCATACAGAGCCATACAGTTGTCTGCTGCAGTCGTCTTACTCCTGGTTGTGAATTCGGATACTGTGTGACCTGTGTGAATTCACGGAACACAAGAAGGACCTTTCGATTTGTCTGGACCCAGGATTTCAAGGGCACGTATCCATCTCAAGTGCTTGTCGGTCCCAAATGCCACCCACCACTCAAATCATATTTCAGGAGAGAACATTTCCATTTAGGTGCACTTCACAATTCTCCTTAATGATCGCACTAACGTTCAAGACAACCTCAATCGGGGGATCACGTGACCCCTGAACGAGATGGCCGCATGAACTAGGAGCTCCGCACAAGTAGTTTCCAATTCCTAATCTTACCTCCACTTCAAGTTTAAACTCATTTAGCTTTAGTCAAAAAGTCATGGCGGCTACAAAAGGCGACACTACAGGTGACATTTTTACCCGGACTCGAGCACTAGCGACGGAAAAAGCCTCCAAGAAGCAGCTAGCTTCAGAAAAAGCTAGCGCCATTAGCCAGGAGCAAGAGGACCCGTTCCCCCCAAGGCCCAACGAAGGCCAACCTCGCACTCTGTCGAAGACATCTTTTCTGAGCTGAGATCCCAACGTACAGAACTCAACACTAAACTAGATGCCATTAACGCTCAGCTCAGTGCGATAGGGGGCAAGGTGACAATCCTGGAAAATGCTTTGCCTGACATAAACAACAAGATAACCATAAACGCGGGGCGCCTGGACGAGGCAGAGGGGCGAATCCTATCCACGGAAAACTTATTGACAGACGCCATGGAAACAATAGCATATGCTAAAAAAAAATAGAGCAGCTGGAAGAGAAAACAGAGGACCTGGAAAACAGGGGGCGAAGGAATAATTGTGTTCTATTAAATCTGGGCGAAAAAGAAGAGGGAAACATGCCACTGATCCGCTACCTGCAAGACAAACTTCCCGAGTGGCTCCACCTGTCCACCGACAGACCCATAGAACTCGAGAGAGCTCACCGAGCACTGAGGCCCACCAGCAGCCAGACAACCACCGCGCCCAATCACCATACGTTTCTTGAGATTCACCGACAAGGAACGAGTCCTACAGGCGGCGAAAACCAACACCTTACAGTGGGAAACGCCAAACTCATCTTACTCAGGACCTGTCAGCTGAATACGCCGAAAGCGCGAGAATTTGACGAGGTGAAGAAATACTCCATTGACCGAGGCATCTTTAGGGGATTCAAATACCAAACGAGCTCAGGATTCTTTACCAAGGAGCCCTGCGACACTTCAAAACTCCGAAGAGGCAAAAGTTTTTTGAAAGACAACCCCGGTCAATGAGAAATGGACCAATGACTAAATGCGATTACTATTATTACTAAAGGAGGTAAGACAACATATAGCCGATATCCAAAGACCCCCCGCCCTGCTAAATGTCATTATAGCCGTCTAATCTATATTTATGTTCCTTTAGCTGAGAGGGATAGGCTCCATATTATAACCTAGGCCTACTATATGTAGGCTGGGCTATTGATTTTATTTTCTCCCATTTTTAATGTGGTCTGGACGGGGGCTACGTTGTCATTTACCCAATGCGGGGCGGAGAGGATGAGGCATTTCTTTGGTGGGGAGGGGGAGACGTTGTGCGTTGCTAACTGTTCCAGGTTTTTTGTTGTTGTTGTTGTTGGAACACAGAATTGTGACTGAGCGGGGAGGTAATAGATCCAAA
>NC_036873.1:4130856-4132491 GCF_002910315.2 Salvelinus sp. IW2-2015
TATCATGTTAGATTATGGAGATATGATGCAAAACACATTATTTGGTTATGGCGGAATGGAAAAAAGCCACCAGGATGCGTTTTTTTTTACGATGTGTGTTCAGGGCCCACAAACTCTACTTGTGTACCAAGGGTGTGTTCGTAAATTCAGAACGTTTCGCTCTCGTAGCACACACTGGACGCTCTGATCGAGGAGCTGGGTTCATCCGAGCGTTCTGACCTCACAACGGCAGTCAAGCACCCAAGCTAACTGGCTAAAGTTGGATAACTACTTCCAGACACATGAGAGAACACCTCACTCTGACCATTTTACTCGCCGTAGCAGAGCTGGTTAGGCTGTTTTCATTTATCTAGAGCGTTGGTGACAAACTGGCAACAATAGAACCACTTTTTTTGCCGACGTTTACTGACACCGGTCATTTTTAACCGGTGTTGCGCGTTCATAAATGCATCAGTTATTCTGCCCTCTCTGGCACACCCAGACGAGAGTGCGCTGAAATCGGAGTAGATAGAGTGAATTTACGAACGCACCTTTGTAGGTGTCATGCTTTTATGAAAGCGTGAACATAATTTCCACATTGCCAGGGCTATTCTGAAAAATGTACCTCTTGCCGTTGCTCTGTATCGGTCGAGGATCTTGACACTTCTGGGACTGGCGAGGACGCGCTCTCGCATAGTCTTCTCTGTGCGCTCCCGTGACACTTTCATTTCCAGTAGCTGTAGTTTCCTCCTCAATCCCCTGTTTTCTTTCTGGCTTTGAGTTATTTCCAAACGAAACACTTCATAGTCGTCGTCTACGAGTTTACAGATCTCTGCCACGGCTGCATTCGCTAGCACCTCCATAATGGAGGCTATTTGAGTGTGAAAAACCATACTGTTCACGTTAGCCATTGTTAGATGCTATCTAGGTAACGTTAGCTATCAGTCAAGTCCTGTCTCGAATTAAAGACTACATGGGATAAGTATGTGATGCTATGCAATTAAATKAGTAAAACATTTTGCTAAAACGCTGACGTTTTCTTGATCACTGTTTACTTCCGTTTACTTCTTCTTCTTCTTCGGAGTTTAACGGCGGTTGGCATCCAATATGTTGCATTACCTCCCCCAAATGGACTATAATATAAATCCATTATACTTTGTGATATTTATTTTATTGAAGACAAATATATATTTAAAAATAAATAAACACCCTTCCACCTAACCCTACACTCATTAACCCACTACCCCATTCCACTACTTTGACCCTACCTGCTCCTGCACCATGCCAAAGGCCTGGTATTTATAAATGCATTTATAAAGCCCTTTTTACATAAGCAGATGTCAAAGTGCTATACAGAAACCCAGCCTAAAACCACAAACAGCAAGCAATGCAGATGTAGAAGCACAATGAGGTTCATTTTGAGAAAAGACTGCTAACCTTGTTAGCTATCTATGTATAACTAATATCTCTCACGATTATAAAGCAAACAAAAAACATTTAAAAACTGCATATTATTGGCCTAAAAGGTTTGCTGTGTTAGCCCAGTCTATCTTATCTAGGGTCCAGGGTCAGSATTGCCTTCAGAAAGTATTCACACCCCTGGACTTTTTCCACATTTTGTGTTAGCCTGAATTTAAAATACATTAAATGATTAAT
>NC_036873.1:4132941-4152162 GCF_002910315.2 Salvelinus sp. IW2-2015
TGTTAGCCTGAATTTAAAATACATTAAATGATTAATTTCTTTGTCACTGGCCTACACACAATAGCCCATAATGTCAAAGTGGAATTTTTTGCTAATGAATTAAAAATGAAAAGCTGAAATGTTTTAGTCATTAAGTATTCAACCCCTTTGTTATGGCAAGTCTAAATTAGTTCAGCAATAATGTTTAACATGATTTTTTAATGACTTCATCTCTGTACCCCACACATGCAATTATCTGTAAGGTCCATCAGTCGAACAGTGAATTTCAAACACAAAGACCAGGGAGGTTTTCCAATGCCTCGCACAGAAGGCCACCTATAGCTATTTCAATATATATATTTTTAAAGCAGACATGACATATCTCTTTGAGCATGGTGAAGGTATTACACTTTGGATGGTGTATCAATACATCCAGTCACAACAAAGACAAAGTCCTTCCTAACTCAGTTGCCAGAGAGGAAGGAAACCGCCCAGGGATTTCACCATGAGGTCAGTAGTGACTTAAAAATAGTTACAGAGTTTAATGGCTGTGAGGAGAAAACTGCAGATGGCTCAAGAAAATTAGAGTTACTCCACAATACTAACCTAATTGACAGAGTTCAAATAAGTAAGCCWCTACAGAATAACAATATTCCAATACATGTATCCCGTTTGCAACAAGGCACTAAAGTATTACTGTAAAAAAATGTGGTAAAGCAATAACACTGTATTCAGGGCAAAAAGTGTATGTTTGGGGCAAATCCAATTCAACACATTACTGAGTACCACTCTCCAYATTTTCAAGCATAGTGGTGGCTGCATCATGTTATGGGTATGCTTGTAATCGTTAAGGAATGTGGGGGTTTTCAGGATAAAAAGGAAACGGAATGGAGTTAAGCACAGGCACAACCCTAGAGGAAAACCTGGTTCAGTRTGCTTTCCACCAGACACTGGGAAATTAATTCACCTTTCAGCAGGACAATAACCTAAAACACAAGGCCAAATATACACTGGAGTTGCCTACCAAGACGACGTTAAATGTTTTGACTTAAATCAGCTTGAAAATCTATGGCAAGACTTAAATGGCTGTCTAGCAATGATCAACAACCAACTTGACAGAGCTTGAAGATTTGAAAAAATCATGTGCAAATATTGGACAATCCAAGTGTGCAATGCTATTAAGAGACTTAGCCAGAAAGACATCACAGCTGTAAACACTGTCAAAGGTGATTCCAACATGTATTGACTCAGGATTGTGAATGCATATGTAAATTAGATAACTTGTATTTCATTTTACTGAGCGATTTCGCCTATCATTCTCCAATAATACATGTTTAGATAGAGTGTGATGGAAACAAATATATGTAGAATTACATTCTTGCGAACTTCTCGGTGTTAACACGTAAAGAATGTGGTAATGAAGTCAAGGTATAAAACATTCTGAATGCATGTATTTCCAGCCTCCAACATGGAAATCGGAAGAGACGTCTGTCCCACAAACACCGCACAAGTCTAATGACATTTTGTGATTTTTCAACTAGGCCGGATGATTTATACGAACTCAGCTCTGTGTGTCAGCCATGTCATTCAGGCGTGCCTTGGAAAATTATGTCGAGTGTTCTCGTCGAACCATGTGCGCATTTTGGGTGTTGGAAGTTATAGCCACTTCTTGTTTTGGCAAGTCCGATTTTCCGGCATTGTTCATCCGCCTGCGGATATGCGGGTTGCAGGCCTTAGATGTGAAGATATGGTGTAAATGTCCTCAAGTTTTCTTGAACATTTTGCTATTCATTATTGTGGATAGGCTCATGTTTTTACTGGTACGGCGTACCGTCCGAGGCGTGATTATGTTTTGCCGGGAGCCAACAGGACCACACCTTATTTCATCCTGATTACATTGTCACTATAACTTCTATAAATACAAGGGCCGTGTGCATTTTCTGCTGGTGTGTCCTGAGGTAGCTCCTCTCTGAAAACCTCTTCCCACAGTGTGTACAGGAGAACGGTCTCTCTCCCGTGTGGACCTTCAGGTGCATCTTCAGCTGGTCTTGGCGGGAGAACCTCTTCTCACACTGGGGGCAGCTGTAGGGTTTCTCCCCTGTGTGGACCATCTGGTGCCTCTTCAGGTGGTCCTGGCGGGAGAACCTCTTCTCACAGTGGGTACAACTGAAGGGGTTCTCCCCTGTGTGGACCCTCTGGTGGATCTCCACCTTCTGGAGGCACCTGAAGCCTTTGTTACAGAACATGCAGAAGAACCGTTTCTCTTTACCATTGCCTGATGTGGCTCCTCTTCCCTGAACCTGGGCTCTAGCCCTGTTGTTTGAGTTCAATACCTGATCGAAATGGTGTGACTCAGAAGGCCCCATCGACGTGGACACTGGGTMGCGATCCTTGAACGCGTGTAAAGGAGAATTGGTTGTGACATTTAGATTTGTCTCTAAGCTTCCCCTGTAATCTAAGAAATCTCTGCTCTGTGAGTGTCCATCTCCTAGGTGACTATCTGCATTCTGTGTGGAAGGAGCATCGCCCTCCACTTTCACAGTCACCTCATCTACCACTATAACCTCCCCTTTCTCATCTAGACACCCTTCAGAGTATACACAACTACTGTACCGGTTCCAGTCTTCTCTAGACAGATCAGGCTGTGTCTCKAAACCCAAGGATATGTTGCCAGGGTCCATCTCTGTATCATAAGAACAAGAGAGATCATCAACCCCAGTGTCTAGCACGTCACCATCTCCAAGGGAATTAACCTTCCTCTGGCTCTGATGAAATAYCGGTAAGTAATCTGAGCCAGGAGCAGGAGGACAGCCCAGTCTCCCCCGCCCCTCTGGGTCTGATCTGTGGTCAGACCCTGTGTGTAAGAGCCGGTGTGTTACATTTAAAGTCTCAGCGTCTGTCTCTGACTTGAGGGCGACATTCAGYATTCCACTGACTTCCGGGATGCTGAATCGGGTCCTGGTCTGGGGCGCGGTGGCCAGGTCCTCTGTGGCTACAGGGKGCGCCACTCCAGCCGCTGCCCCAGTCTGGATGTCTCTGCTGTGTTGTGGGTCCTCCTCTCCTTCAGACCTCTCCTGCTTGACCCCAGGACCTGCAGCCTCTGCATCTACAGACTGACAAGAACAGAGGAGGTTATAATCGGTATAATTGGATAACAATGTCTTAGGGAGTCTCACAAACTCCCGTACAGCAGATACATATTGATGCAAGCCAGTGAATAGCTGAGGAAAGCATTTCTGAAATGAACAAGCCACATTTGATGTACTGTAATTTTGATGTTACACTATGACACCAACCTCTATCACAATAACATGCTGGGTTGAGGGTTCACTCCCCTCATCTATAGCTATGGGTTGGTMATTTCTCCACCCGTTGTTTCCCGATGGCTTTACAACGTTCCTGTGGCCTCCAGTGAGATGTCCTTCACCTAAGAGAGTGATTGGGGGAAWGGGGTGGTTAGATTAGATCATGTGAATGCTCAACGCTATATTATACATTATTTACACAGTCTACAGTTGGCAGGAATGTAAGGTAACACTTCTTATAACTTGTTGACATACTATTTATTGATTGATTATGTTCCATGCATCACATTATTTTAAAAGTATGATAATAAGAAATTCAGTAAATCAAGAATTTGGTTAGAATATGGTGGTGTCTTTGTGCAAGAATTTGTCCTTAATTGGCCTGGCTGGTAAAATAAAAGTAAAATACAACAAATGTGCAAGATAGCTAAGTAATCAGGGGAAGTATTGCATACTATCAAAAACTGAGCAAGACACAATTCTTGCTAACACTTCTAAACGCATGCGAAACGGGACGAGAGCCCCCGCAGCCTCGGCCTCCTGCAAAATGTACCTCTTGCCATTCCTCTGTATCGCTCTCGCACTGTCCTCTCTGCGCGCTCCCGTGCTGCCTTCAGTTCCAGTAGCTGTAGTTTYCTCCGTAATGMCCTGTTTTCTTTCTGGCTTTGAGTTATTTCCAMACGAAACACTGCATAGTCATCGTCTACGAGTTTACTGATCTCTGCCACGGCTGAATTCGCTAGCACCTCCATGATGGAGACTATTTGAGTGTGAAAAACCATACAGTTAGCCATTGTTGGTTAGCTAGCTAGCGTTACCTAGATAGACGTTATCAACCAAGTCTTGTCTCCGAGAATTAAAGACTACATGGGGTAAATAYGTGATGCTGTGCAGTYWAATTATTAATATTTTGAATTCACTTGGTGTTAATAAACGTCAAAAWAACAATAWTAAAAACGCCAACGTGGACATTGTTCTTCGTCATTGTTTCCTTCCGTTTACACTGTAGAGARAGTATGTTATTGGTTAGCGTCATAGCGCAAATGGTGTCGCAAAATAAAAAGTTGTGCGCTCTGTTCTTGAATTACGGTACCAGAGATACTGGATACAATGACGAGATGCTTGTAGAGCGGAACGGCTGACTGTCAAGCTCCAGCCTAAGCCTATGGGGTGGCCTAGGTGTAGGAGGGAAAAAACAGCCAGACTAAATCGTTCCCTCTGTTTTTTTAAATCCGTTAACTCAGAATTTTTAAAATAAATTCCTTTGTTTGTTTTTTAAAGTCCGGGGGCCTAGAGTTTTGCCTTATCTGGTTGGCTAAACCAGAGGTTCTCAAACCTGTCCTCGTAGACCCCCAACCGGTTCATGTATTTGATCTATCCCAGAGCTAGCGCATCTAATTTAAATTGTAAACTAATCATCAAGCCCTTGACTAGGTGAATCAGTTGAACTAGTTCAGGGCTAAAACAAGATTGTGAAACATCTGGGGGTTCCCAAGGAGAGGTTTGAGAACCACTGGGTTAACCTAACCAGGTAAAACTTCGGACCCTAGTTGGAGGGTAGTAATAAATCAGCTGTAAAACGGTTTTATATGGACAATGATGGGACCAGATTGTTTCTAATCAGGTCATATGGTTAAAAAAAGAATAGACATCTGCGATTGGACAATAGAACGAACAGGGATGAGTTTTCTATAAGCAGGGTTACATTGTGTAGGCATTTGCATCTGTAATTAAAAAGTTACTCACACAGTACGTCATCAATATTGTGTTGATTGATTAATTACAGTCAATAATTTTGGATTGAGGTCTAGGTAGACTAGCCACCCGAAGTTGGAATATAAAGCAAATTTGATCACATTCACATTTTCTCTTAACACAATGGCCTATTTTAGGCTATAAATACATGACTTTACCGCTTCGTTTTCCCTGGCAGGAGGGGATCAGAGCCGATAGGCTTCCCTAGGCTACCGCAGCTGTGGTTGTCATCAGTAGGCTACAGTTGATCAGACTGAAACACAGATTAATTGTGCACAAGTTGACAAATCATGAAGCAAATCAGTGTAAACAGCAGTACTTTGTCCCTATTTTCAACGTCTTTGTGTCAATATTTTTTTATCACACAATCAAAAGTGTTGGGGCATATGCCAGCTCAACACACGTTTGCCGGCGGCCCTGCTATGCTTATCTCTGCAACACGGATAGATGGAAATCGCCACACAACGCTAGAAATTAAGAAACATATATAAATATACACACACATATACATACATATATACAGTTGAAGTCGGAAGTTTACATACACGTGTTGGAGTCATTAAAACTCATTTTTCAATCACTCCACAAATTTCTGTCGGTTAGGACATCTACTTTGTGCATGACACAAGTCATTTTTCCGACAATTGTTTACAGGACAAGATTTTTAACGTATAATTAACTGTATCACATTCCAGTGGGTCAGAAGTTTACATACACAAGTTGACCGTGCTTTAAACAGCTTGGAAATTCCAGAAAATGATGTCATGGCTTTAGAAGCTTCTGATAGGCTAATTGACATCCTTTGAGTCAATTGGAGGTTTACCTGTGGATGTATTCAAGGCCTACTTCAACCAGTGCCTCTGCTATCATTATGGGAAAATCAAAAGAAATCAGCCAAGACAAAGCTTGTTGAAGGCTACCGAAACGTTTGACCAAGTTAAACAATTTAAAGAAATGCTACCAAATACTAATTGAGTGTATGTAAAACGTCTGACCCACTCGGAATGTGATGAAAATAAAAGCTGAAATAAATAATTCTCTCTACTATTATTCTGACATTTCAATTCTTAAAATAAAGTGGTGATCCTAACAACCTAAAACAGGACTTTTTACTAGGATTAAATGTCAGGAATTGTGAAAAACTGAGTTTAAATGTATTTGGCTAAGGTGTATGTAAACTTCCGACTTCAACTGTATATATATATATATTCTATACTATTTCGAAATGTAGATTTAATAAAAAAGACAGTATACATTTGTTATTTTTTCTGGGGGGGTGGGAATGGGCTTCCAAACCTTTTCCCTCTGATGAGTCATGTACAATTGTTAACATAAACATATCATGGCGCTTGGCTGCACCATGTTATACTGGAGTATATAGCCCTAATATATCGCACAAGGGGTAAAATACTGGGTCGCGGGGATAAGAGGCCTTCCACTTGCTTGTTTTTATTGTTCCCTCAACAGAGATCTGATTTAGACCTGGCAGACCAGGTGGGTCAAATAATTATCAGGTAGAACAAAACCAGCAGACTCCAGACCTCGTAGGGTAAGGTTTGAATACCCCTGATCTGCAGCCGCCACAATTCATCGCGTCGCCTCATCTCTGATAGGAACCGAGATAATTGAGTGCTCTCAAATGTTATTTTATTGGGTACCCAGTTTATTATATATTTTTATTTCTGTATTGGATACAACTATTGTGAATGAATGACAACTACTGTCATTGCGGTTGAATTCAAACGATTTCAACAATAAATAAACTTAAATTTCAAACATATCACTGAGTCCACTATTCATTCTTTGTTTTTTCTTGCTTAATTAGATGACATTGCTTTAGATATAGATACATGTAAACTTTTTTTAGGCTTACAGTGCCTTCTGAATGTATTCACACCTCTTGACTTTCTCCACATTTTGTTGTGTTACAGCCTGAATTTAAATTTGACTAAATTTAGATTATCATTTTTTTGTTGTTGTGTTACAGCCTGAATTTAAATTTGACTAAATTTAGATTATCATTTTTTTGTCACTGGCTTACACACTAACAAATTCATTAGAATCTGAATAGGTGAAATGTCCTGAGTCAATAAGTATTCAACCCTTTTGTTATGGCAAGCCTAAATAAGTTCAGGAGTAAAAATGTGCTTAATAAGTGTTCAACATGGTTTTTGAATGACTACCTCATCTCTGTACCCCACATAAGTATCTGTAATATGTCTCAGTTGAGCAGTGAATTTCAAACACATATTCAACCATAAAGACCAGGGAGGTTTTCCAATGCCTCGCRAAGAAGGGCACCGATTGGTAGATGTAAAATTAAATTAGAAACATTTTAAAAAGCAAACATTGAATATCCCTTTGGGCATGGTGAAGTTATTCATTACACTTCAAATCAAATTTTATTGGTCACATACACATGGTTAGCAGATGTTATTGCGAGTGTAGCAAAATGCTTGTGCTTCTAGTTCCGACAGTGCAGTAATACCTAACAATTCCACAACTATCTAATACACACATCTAAGGGATGGAATATAAATATATGGATGAGCGATGAGCGAGTGGCATAGGCAAGATGCAATGGATGGTATAAAATACAGTATATACATTGGATGGTGAATCAATACGTCCAGTCACTACAAAGATACAGGCATCTTTCCTAACTCAGCCCCTCAGGGATTTCACGAGGCCAATGGTGACTTTAAAAGAGTTAGAGTTTAATGGTTGTGATAGTAAAACGGAGGATGGATCAACAACATTGTAATTACACCACAATACTAACCTAATTGGCACAGTGAAAAGAAGGAAGCCTGTATAGAACAAAAAACATGGCTCCCGTTTGCAACAAGGCACTAAAGTAATACTGCRAAAAATGTGTCAAAGCAATTCATTTTTTCCTGAATACAGTGTTATGTTTGGGGCAAATCCAATACAGCACATTAGTGAGTACCACTCTCCATCTTTTCAAGCATAGTGGTGGCTGCATCATGTTATAGATTTATTTGATCATTTAAATCCATTCAACCACGCATCTGGATAACGCATTTTAAAGTAATCGAGGATGACAAGTTTGAAAACGTATTTCCATTRTGGTYCTCTTAAATAAATGGTTAAAACAATTTACAAACATTAACATGTATATACATTTTTGAACTAGTATAGTGCTTTTCAAAGACTCAAAGTGTATAAATGGTAAAACAAACAAACGTAAATTATCGAGATTGAAAGCTTTCAGGCAGCTTGGGATGAAGTTGAGGCAGTTTGGGCTTTAGGGTCAGTGGAAAGGCAGTGGAGGTTCAGTAGAGGGGACAGCCAAGGTGAAACAAAGACAGTCTGAAAAAAAAACAGGCCCGGAGCTCTTCAGCAGCCCACCGCACCTGCTTCTCTGAATGGTCAGTCACTCCATTGGAGCCGCTTCTCTGGTACTGGTCCTCCATTGCCAGGAATGTAGCACCCACCTGGGTGATGCCACCGCTGCTGAAAAGTGCACGAAAAGCCACATCTTGGCAGTGGTTAGACGCATTCCCTGAACTTTCTCTGCTAGTGGCAAGAAAAAGTATGTGAACCCTTTGGAATTACCTGGATTTCTGAATAAATTRGTCATCAAATTTTCTGATCTTCATCTAAGTCACAACAATAAACAGTGTGCTTAAACTAATAACACAAATTATTGTATTTTTTGTGTCTATATTGAAAACAACATTTAAACGTTCAGTGTAGGTTGGGRAAAGTATGTGAACCCCGAGGCTAATGACTTCTCCAAAAGCTAATTGGAGTCAGGAGTCCGCTAACCTGGAGTCAAATCAATGAGACGTGATTGGAGATGTTGGTTAGAGCGGCCCTGCCCTATAAAAAAAACTCACAAAATTTGAGTTTGCTATTCACAAGAAGCATTGCCTGATGTGAACCATGCCTCGAACAAAAGAGATCTCAGAAGACTTAAGATTTAAAAAATGTGACTTGCATAAAGCTGGAAAGGATTACAAAAGCCTTGATGTTCATCAGTCCACGTTAAGACAAATTGTCTATAAATTGAGAAAGTTCAGCACTGTTGCTACTCTCCCTAGGAGTGACCGTCCTGCAAAGATGACTGCAAGAGCACAGCGCAGAATGCTCAATGAGGTTAAGAAGAATTATAGTGTCAGCTAAAGACTTACAGAAAATCTCTGGAACCATGCTAACATCTCTGTTGACGAGTCTACGATACGTAAAATACTAAACAAGAATGGTGTTCATGGGAGGACACCCCGGAAGAAGTCCCTGCTGTCAAAAAAAAACATTGCTGCACGTCTGAAGTTTGCAAAAGTGCACCTGGATGTTCCACAGTGCTACTGGCAAAATATTCTGTGGACAGATGAAACTACAGTTGAGTTGTTTGGAAGGAACACACAACACTATGTGTGGAGAAAAAGGCACAGCACACCAACATCAAAACCTCATCCCAACTGTAAAGTATGGTGGAGGGAGCATCATGGTTTGGGGCTGCCTCAGGTCCTGGACAGCTTGCTATCATTAATGGAAAAATTAATTCCCAAGTTTATCAAGACATTTTGCAGGAGAATGCTAGGCTATCTGTCTGCCAATTGAAGCTAAACAGAATTTGGGTGACCCAACAGGACAGCGACCCAAAACACAGAAGTAAATCAACAACAGAATTGCTTCAACACAGAAAATATGCTTTCTGGAGTGGCCCAGTCTGAGTCCTGACCTCAACCCGATTGAGATGCTGTGTCATGGCCTCAAGAGAGYAGTTCACACCAGACATCGCAAGAATATTGCTGAACTGAAATAGTTTTGTAAAGAGGAATGGTGCAAAATTCCTCCTGACCGTTTTGCCAGTCTGATCCGCAACTACAGAAAACGTTCGGTTGAGGTTATAGCTGCCAAAGGAGGGTCAACCAGTTATTAAATCCAAGGCATCACATACTTTTCCCACCCTGCACTGTGAATGTGCTCAAAGACATGAAAACGTATCATTGTTTGTGTGTTATTAGTTTAAGCAGACAGTTTGTCTATTGTTGTGACATAGATGAAGATCAGATCAAATTKTATTACCAATTTATGCAGGAATCCAGGTATTTCCAAAGGGTTAACAAACTTTTTCTTGCCACTAAGTACTCAACCCCTTGGTTAGGAGCTTTCCCTGAACTTCCTCTGTTACCTCTGGACACAGCACGCAGTCCTTGTTGTAAAATTYCCAAACAGATAAAACAAAAAGCCAAATTATTTGACTCAAAACAGCCAGCTAGCTATCAAGCCAAAATACTTCATCACGATCCTGCAAATCTAAGAGTCAAGACCACAGGATATAGATATCTAACCCTAGAGCAGCCAAAACTAAAAGATAAAAATGCAAAAAGAAACAATCAAATTATAAAAAAATATATACAATATTCACACTACTCTTCCTAGGCTTATGTCTTCTTGTAATCGTTAAGGACTGGGGAGTTGATCAGGATTWAAAAAAATAACATAATGGAGCTAAGGACCTGAAATTGTTGTCTAGCAATGATCAACAACCAATTTGACAGAGCTAGAAGAATAAATGGGCAAATGTTGCACAATCCAGGTGTGGAAAGTGCTTACAGCTATAATCGCTGCCAAAGGTGATGCTAAACATGTATTGACTCGGAGAGTTGAATACTATTCTAATAAAGATAGTGTTATTTTTCTTTTTTTAAACAAATGTAAGAAATTCCATTTTGTGTAGATCATTGACAAAAAAGCACAATTAAATCCATTTTATATCCCACTTTGTAACAAAAAATGTGGAAAAAGTCAAGGGGTGTGAATACTTTCTGAAGGCACTGTATTTACTGCCGTATACTGTATTTTACACAATGTCTGGATGCAATATTCTACCCAGGAATATTAAAAGCCGAAATCTGTTACTCTCGTGATTCCTAATGCCTCTGTGGGTCTTTTTTGTTGACAACAATGAAAATTCCAGTTTGTCTTTAAAATCAGGGTTTGATCTAAACGTCAGATATTGGGTGGAATGGTTACTTCCTATKTTATACAGTGGAATGGTTTTTCTGCTGGTGTATCCTGAGGCAGCTCCTCTCTGAGAACCTCTTCCCGCAGTGCGTACAGGTAAATGGCCTCTCTCCTGTGTGGACCTTCAGGTGGATCTTAAGCTGGTGCTGGCGTGAGAACCTCTTCKCACACTGAGGGCAGCTAAAGGGTTTCTCCCCTGTGTGGACCCTCTGGTGTCTCTTCAGGCTGCCAGCCTGGGCGAATGGCATGTGACACTGGGTACAGCTAAAGGGTTTCACCCCTGTGTGGACCCTCTGGTGCCTCTTCAGGTTGCCAGCCTCTGCGAAGCGCATGTGACACTGGGTACAGCTGAAGGGTTTCTCCCCTGTGTGGACCCTCTGGTGGATCTCCACCTTCTGGGAGCAACTGAAGCCTTTGTTACAGAACATGCAGAGGAACCTTTTCTCTTTACTATTGCCTGATGTGGCTCCCCCTTCCTGAGCCTGGGCTCTAGCCCGGTCTTTTGAGTTCAATACCTGATCGAAAAGGACGTGGCCGTGTGAATCAGAAGGCCCCATCGACGTGGACACTGGGTCGCGATCCCYGAACGCCTGTAAAGGGGAGTTTAGATTTGTCTTTAAGCTTTCCCTGTTGTCTAAGAAATCTCTGCCCTGTGATAGTCCGTCTCCTAGATGACTATGTGCATTCCATGTGGGAGGAACGTCGCCCTCCACTTTCACATCATCTACGATCAGACCCTCCCCTTTCTTATCTAGGCACCCTTCAGAGTATACACTACTACTGTACCGGTTCCAGTCACCTCTAGATGGACCAGTTTGTGTCTCTAAACCCAAGGGCATGCCAGGGTCCATCTCTGTAGTGTAAGAACAAGACGGTTCATTGCCAGTCTCGTCACCTGAGTCTCGATGGGAATGAATCGGGCTCGGGTTATCGTAAAGTAAATACTCTGAGATGGGAGCAGGAGGACAGCCCAGCCTCCCCAGCCCCAGTGTCTCTGTGTGTAAATGCCTTTGTGTTACAGTTAAAGTCTTGGTGTCTGTCTCTGACTTGAGGACGGCGTCTGGCCTTCCACTGACCTCCGGGATGCTGCTTCTGATCCTAGGCTGCGCTGGGGTGGTGGTGGGGTCCTCCGTGGCTACAAGGATTGGTCCAGTCTCTCCAGTCTGGATGTCTCTGCTGTGCCGTGGGTCCTCCTCTCCTTCAGACCTCTCGTGCTTGACCCCAAGACCTGCAACCTCTGCAGACTGACACGAAAGGAGGTTATTACCGGTACATGAGTTGATGTCATAGGGAAGTCTAACAAACTTTCTTATGGCAGATAAATGAGGATATACATCTAAGACAGTGAATAGCTGAGGGGTGCCTTTCTGAAATAAACAGGCCACATTTGATTTACAAAGTAACACATTTTAACATAACACTATTACACTGACCTCTATCATGATAATGTGCTGGTTTGAGGTTCCACTCCCCTCATCAACAGTGATTGGTTTATCATCTCTCAATGTATTGTGTCCCACTGGCTTCACAAAGCTCCTGTGGCCTCCAGTGAGATGTTCTTCACCTGAGAGCGTGATTGGGGAAAAAGAGGTGGTTAGGTTAGGTACTGTCAATGCTCAATGGTATATTGTACACTATTGACACAGAAATGGCAAAGATGTCAAGTAAAATCCATATAACTTCTTGATATACTAAACTCAACAAAAGAAGAGATGTCCTCACACTGTCAACTGCGTTTACTTTCAGAAAACTTAACATGTGTAAATATTTATATGAACATAACAAGATTCAACAACTGAGACAAACTGAACAAGTTCCACAGACCTGGAAAAATGTATCCCTGAACAAAGGGGGGGTCAAAATCAAAAGTAACAATCAGTATCTGGTGTGGCCACCAGCTGCATTAAGTACTGCAGTGCATCTTCTCCTCATAGACTGCACCAGATTTGCCAGTTCTTGCTGTGAGATGTTACCTCACTCTTCCACCAAGGCACCTGCAAGTTCCCGGACTTTTCTGGGGGGAATGGCCCTAGCCCTCACCCTCCGATCCAACAGGTCCTAGACGTGCTCAATGGGATTGAGATCCGGGCTCTTCGCTGGCCATGGCAGAACACTGACATTCCTGTCTTGCAGGAAATCACGCACAGAACGAGCAGTATGGCTGGTGGCATTGTTATGCTGGAGGGTCATGTCAGGATGAGCCTGCAGGAAGGGTACCACATGAGGGAGGAGGATGTCTTCCCTGTAACGCACAGCGTTGAGATTGCCTGCAATGACAAGCTCAGTCCGATGATGCTGTGACACACGCCCCAGACTATGACAAGACCCTCCACCTCAAATCGATCCCGCTTCAGAGTACAGGCCTCGGTGTAACGCTCATTCCTTCAACAATAAACGCGAATCCGAGCATCACCCTGTGACAGAAACCGCGACTCTTCAGTGAAAAGCACTTTTTGCCAGTCCTGTCTTGGTCCAGCGACGGTGGGTTTGTACCCATAGGCGACGTTGTTGCCGGTGAGTTCAGGTCAGGACCTGCCTTACAACAGGCCTACAAGCTCTCAGTCCAGCCTCTCTCCGCATATTGCGCACAGTCTGAGCACTGATGGAGTGATTGTGCGTTCCTGGTGTAACTCGGGCAGTTGTTGTTGCCGTCCTGTACCTGTCCCGCAGGTGTGCGGGTGTCTGCACTGCAAGGACGACCAGCTGCCCATCCTGTCTCCCTGTAGCGCTGTCTTAGGCATCTCACAGTCATTTATTGCAATTTATTGCCCTGGCCACATCTGTCGTCCTCATGCCTAAGGCATGTTCACACAGATGAGCTGGGACCCTGGGCATCTTTCTTTTGGTGTTTTTCAGAGTCAGTAAAAGGCTCTTTAGTGTCCTAAGTTTTCATAACTGTGAGCTTAATTGCCTACCGTCTGTAAGCTGTTAGGTGTCTTAACGACCGTTCCACAGGTGCATGCTCATTAATGTTTTATGGTTCATTTTTTAAAAAGCATGTGAAACAGTGTTTAAACCCTTTACAATGAAGATCTGTGAAGTTATTTGGATTTTTACAAATTATCTTTGAAATACAGGGTCCTGAAAAAGGGACGTTTTTTTGTTGTTGCAGAGTTTATTCATAAATCAATCTATTAAATGCCATGCATCACAATGTTTCATTCAGTAAATCATAAGAAATGCAGTAAATCAAGAACCTGATTCGAATGTGATAGTGTCTATACCAATCAGGCGAATTATTGCATATTTTCAAAAACTGACCAAGACCCAATTCTAGGGTAACACAACTGAACACATGCAGCGTTGAACAGGCGACAGGCGCGCACCTCCCCTTCCGCAAAATGTACCTCTTGCAATTCCTCTGTATCGGTCAATGATCTTGACACTACTGGGACGACTGGCGAGGATTCGCTCTCGTGTTGTTCTCTCTGCGCGCTCCCGTGCCACCTTCAGTTCCAGTAGTTTCCTCCGCAATGCCCTGTTTTCTTTCTGGCTTTGAGTTATTTCCAAACGAAACACTGCATAGTCGTCGTCTACGAGTTTACAGATMTCTGCMACSGCWKCATTYGCTAGCACCTCCATGATGGAGGCTATTTGAGTGTGAAAAACCATAYAGTTAGCCATTGTTAGCAGYTAGCTAGCRTTACCTAGATAACATCTATCAACCAATTCCTTAACCCGAATTAGACATTACATGCGGTAAGTATGTGATGATATGCAGTTAAATTAGTCATTTTAAGTTCCAGGGTTTTAATAAACGTCTAAATAACAATAACGCTAACGTGGAAATTGTTCTTGGTCACTTCACTTCCGTTTACTTATTTTTCTTCCTGTGARTTTCCAGCAGACTATCCGCTGTCTTCTTCGGCGTTTCCGGCAAACTAGAAGGTGTACTGTGAATTGCTGTCTTTCGCAGGTCGGAATGCGAATGAATAATAGCCTCACACCAGTAGGTGCAGGCCGGTGGAATAGAGAAACGACAACAGCTTCCTTGGTATTTCGCTTTGCTTATCATTTGAGCTCAAAATTGTTACAAGCAAAAATGCGGTTAGTCAGCTCACAGAAAAATGTCCTATCCTCAGCATACCACCAGCAATATAGCATGACATACTTCAATCTCTACCTCGCCACCTTCCTCACTAACAATAACCCACTTCCCAATCCACAATGACCCAACCTCAGCCTTGTCAACAAAACCGTATCCCTCATTTCACTCCCCACATACCTTCCTCACAGAATTCTGGATAGAGAAAAACTGCCCTCCTCTTCTCTCCCACTCACGTTGCCACTCCTGGGTCAACCCCTCTGCTATGATGCTCCAACATTCCATCCCCCCTAATGGGACCACCACATTTACCCCCCTCTTCAGAGCTACCTTATCTGCTGCTTCATTTCCCCAACATGAGCTGGTACCACAGTTCCCTTAATATCTTGGGTGGCACTGAGCAAATTTCAGTTTGTGGGGACGTAAACTAGAATGTTGTGAGAATTCTGTGGAGCTTCCTGCGTGCATTTACAGTGCTGTACAAACTTCAAGTTGAAGTTTTAGACTATCCAATAGGCTATTCTGGCTATTTGAACATAATGTGGTCCATCAGTGGCCTACCAACAAAACCAGTGATGCAATAACATTTTCACATGGAAATAGCTTTTGATTTCTATGATATTTGAATTTATTATGGATCCAGCAAAATTAAGGCAGTTATACAATTTTAAAAACATTACAATACATTCATAACAGATTTCACAACACACTAAGTGTGTGCCCTCAGGCCCCTTCTCCACTACCACATATCTACAACACAAAATCCATGTGTACGTGTCTGTATAGTGCGTACAGTGCATTTGGAAAATATTCAGACCCCTCGACTTTTTCCAAATTTTGTTACATTACAGCCTTATTCTAAAATGTATTAAATTGTTTTTTTCCCCTCATGAATCTACACACAATACCCCATAATGAAAGCAAAAACAGGTTTTTAGAAAATGTTGCTTTTACTCAGTCCTTTGTTGAAGCACCTTTGGCAGCGATTACAGSCTTGAGTCTTCTTGGGTATGATGCTATAAGCTTGGCACACCTGTATTTGGGGAGTTTCTCCCCTTCTTCTCTGCAGATCCTCTCAAGCTCTGTCAGATTGGATGGGGAGCGTCGCTGCACAGCTATTTTCAGATCTCTCCAGAGATGTTCAAGTCCGGGCTCTGGCTGKGCCACTCAAGGACATTCAGAGACTTGTCCCGAAGCCATTCTTGCGTTGTCTTGGCTGTGTGCTTAGGGTTGTTGTCCTGTTGGAAGGTGAACCTTCGCCCCAGCCTGAGCACTCTGGAGCAGGTTTTCATCAAGGATCTCTCTGTACTTCGCTCCATTCATCTTTCCCTCGATCCTGWCTAGTCTCCCAGTCYGTGCCGCTGAAAAAYATCCCCACYGCATGTCGCTGCCACGACCWTGCTTCACCGTAGGGATGGTGCCAGATTTCCTCCAGAYGTGACGCTTGGCATTCAGGCCAAAGAGTTGAATCTTGGTTTCATCAGACTAGAGAATCTTGTTTCTCATGGTCTGATAGTCTTTAGGTGCCTTTTGGCAAACTCCAAGAGGGCTGTCMWGGGCCTTTTACTGAGGAGTGGCTTCYGTTTGGCCACTGATTGGTGGAGTGCTGYAGAGATGGTTGTCCTTCTGGAAGGTTCTCCCATCTCCACAAATGAACTGTGGAGCTCTGTCAGAGTGACCATCGGATTCTTGGTCACCTCCCTGACCAAGGCCCTTCTCCCCCGATTGCTCAGTTCAACCGGGCAGCCAGCTTCTAGGAAGGTTCTAAACTTCCATTTAAGAATGATGGAGGCCACTGTATTCTTGGGACTTTCATCTGCAGAAATGTTTTGGTACCCTTCCCCAGATCTGTGCCTTGACAAAATCCTGTCTCGGAGCTCTACAGACAATTCCTTGGACCTCATGGCTTGGTTTTTGCTGTGACATGCACTGTCAACTGTGGGACCTATATAGGCAGGTGTGTGCCTTTCCAAATCATGTCCAATTAATATATTCTATATATATAGTTTTTTGAACCTTTATTGAACTAGGCAAGTCAGTTAAGAACAAATTCTTATTTACAATGACGGCCAAACCCGGACTACGCTGGGCCAATTGTGCGCCGCCCTRTGGGACTCCCAACCACGGCCGGYTGTGATACAGCCTGGATTCAAASCAGGGTGTCTAGTGACGCCTCAAGCACTGAGATGCAGTGCCTTAGACCGCTGCRCCACMGGTACACTCCAATCAAGTTGTAAAAACATCTCAAGGATGATTAATGGAAACATTGAGCTCAGGTGCATCCTTTCGAATTCCATAGCAAAGGGTCTGAATACTTATGTAAATTAGATTTTTTYTATGGGGTATTGTGTGTAGGTTGTAGGTCTGTAGGTTGATGAGAAATATAATTTAATCCATTTTAGAATAAGGCTAACGTAACAAAATGAGGAAAAAGTCAAGGGGTCTGAATAATTTCCCGAATGCGCTGTGTTATTGTGTGTGTATGTGTCTATGTTTGTGTAGCTTCACAGTCCCCGCTGTTCCATAAGGTGTATTTTAATCCGTTTAAATTTTTTTTTTTAAATCTAATTTTACTGCTTGCGTCAGTTACTTCATGTGGAATAGAGTTCCATGTAGTCATGGCTCTATGTAGTACTGTGCGCCTCCCATAGTCTGTTCTGGACTTGGGGGCTGTTTAGAGATCTCTGGTGGCATGTCTTGTGGGGTATGCATGGATGTCTGAGCTGTGTGCCAGTAGTTCAAACAGACAGCTCGATGCATTCAACATGTCAATACCTCTCACAAATACAAGTAGTGATGAGGTCAATCTCTCCTACACTTTCAGCCAGGAGAGATTGACATGCATGTTATTCATGTTAGCTCTCTGTGTACATCCAAGGGCCAGCCGTGCTGCCCTGTTCTGAGCCAATATAACCTATATTATCCTATGTGGTGTTTTTCTATTAGACCTACAAGGACATTTTATTGATCTGATAGTATTTTTAATGTAGAGATTCCGGTAAACTCTGTTTCCTTTCATGTGTCCTACCAATAATTATTGGATTATTCACCATGGTAACCAGTTAGTATAAAAACAGAATTAGCAGTTATTTCTCGGTTTTCAGTCAGTAACTTTAGGGAGTGAACAKTATTCAAAATCGGACMTCTGAAATGAAAATGTATGGCCCTCCCTTCAGCAAAATATATTTGACCTAAACCCTACCTGAACGCTTAAATTWAAAAAAGTGACTCTCGGCTATACCCAAAATAATAAGTGGATAGCAGATAACAAAGCTACCATTTATCCTCACTTCTTGGACAGACCAGAGCCTTAGATATGCAGTTTTACAAACTGTTCTTCGTCCTGTAAGCATTACATGGTAACGCAGGAATTTGATAGCGCAAAGGGCTGAGAAGGTTGTGGGTTCGCAGACCACCGTGGACAAGAGTAGGGGTGGAAGATCTCCTTTTATAGTAAAGCATTGCATGAATCTATCATCATATTTGCAGGTCAGAGAAATTGAAATGTCATGCAATTCTATGTCCTTTTACTATTGTAATAATGTTTTTATACCAAACAAATTAGCGAATTACAGGCTAAGAATGGACAGAGATGTGTTCATCTTATCATATTTCTCAATGCCAAATCAGTGTGTTTTTTTGCAACAAAACTGTCCGTTTGCAAATCATTTAATTTGTGACATCATTAGGAATCTGAGCATGGTACTTTAAAAAGTTAGGCCTATACCTTTCCCAGAGTAGTCTACCGACTAAGAAAATGTAAGCTTTAACTGCTGGCGACTCTTCTTCTGTGGCTTAACCCAACAAAAGGTCAAAGTGTTCCCCTAAAAGCTGTCTGGGTTGAACAGCTTCTGTTGTACAGAAAAGGAATATTAATCAATTGATAGTGAAAAAATTAGATTACTTCCAAAGCATAGTAAATGTTTCTCTCCTCGGCTATAGGTTGTAGCTCAGCCTCAATGTCAAAGAAACGAAACAATGATATCCCATATATATCGGAGTCACGTCTTTCCCGGGTATTTCATAGTTTGTTTCTAGCTTAAAGCATCACGGACCCAAGCGCTGTTATAGATCACTTTATATAATCGGATCGGTTTCATTTTCTTCAAAATCTTAAGCTAAGGGGTAGGCCTGTGGTTA
>NC_036873.1:4153951-4165813 GCF_002910315.2 Salvelinus sp. IW2-2015
CTCGTCCCTGACTAGTCTCCCACCCGTGCCGGCTGAAAAACATCCCACCGCATGTCCTGCCACGACTTGCTTCACCGTAGGGATGGTGCCAGATTTCCTCCAGATGTGACGCTTGGCATTCAGGCCAAAGAGTTGAATCTTGGTTTCATCAGACTAGAGATCTTGTTTCTCATGGTCTGATAGTCTTTAGGTGCCTTTTGGCAAACTCCAAGAGGGCTGTCAGGGCTTTTACTGAGGAGTGGCTTCTGTTTGGCCACTGATTGGTGGAGTGCTGCAGAGATGGTTGTCCTTCTGGAAGGTTCTCCCATCTCCACAAATGAACTGTGGAGCTCTGTCAGAGTGACCATCGGATTCTTGGTCACCTCCTGACCAGGCCCTTCTCCCCCGATTGCTCAGTTCAACCGGGCGCCAGCTCTAGGAAGGTTTCAACTTCCATTTAAGAATGATGGAGGCCACTGTATTCTTGGGACTTTCAATGCTGCAGAATGTTTTGGTACCCTTCCCAGATCTGTGCCTGACAAAATCCTGTCTCGGAGCTCTACAGACAATTCCTGGACCTCATGGCTTGGTTTTTGCTGTGACATGCACTGTCAACTGTGGGACCTTATATAGGCAGGTGTGTGCCTTTCCAAATCATGTCCAATTAATATATCATATATAATTTTTTGAACCTTTATTGAACTAGGCAAGTCAGTTAAGAACAAATTCTTATTTACAATGACGGCCAAACCCGGACTACGCTGGGCAATTGTGCGCCGCCTGTGGGACTCCCAACCACGGCCGGTTGTGATACAGCCTGGATTCAAACAGGGTGTCTAGTGACGCCTCAAGCACTGAGATGCAGTGCCTTAGACCGCTGCGCCACAGGTCACTCCAATCAAGTTGTAAAAACATCTCAAGGATGATTAATGGAAACATTGAGCTCAGGTGCATCTTTCGAATTCCATAGCAAAGGGTCTGAATACTTATGTAAATTAGATTTTTTTTATGGGGTATTGTGTGTAGGTTGTAGTCTGTAGGTTGATGAGAAATATAATTTAATCCATTTAGAATAAGGCTAACGTAACAAAATGAGGAAAAAGTCAGGGGTCGAATAATTTCCGAATGCGCTGTGTTATTGTGTGTGTATGTGTCTATGTTTGTGTAGCTTCACAGTCCCCGCTGTTCCATAAGGTGTTTTTAATCCGTTTTAAATTTTTTTAAATCTAATTTTACTGCTTGCGTCAGTTACTTATGTGAATAGAGTTCCATGTAGTCATGGCTCTATGTAGTACTGTGCGCCTCCCATGTCTGTTCTGGACTTGGGGGCTGTTTGAGTCTCTGGTGGCATGTTTTGTGGGTATGCATGGATGTCTGAGTGTGTGCCAGTAGTTCAAACAGACAGCTCGATGCATTCACATGTCAATACCTCTCACAAATACAAGTAGTGATGAGGTCAATCTCTCCTACCTTTCAGCAAGGAGATTGACATGCATGTTATTCATGTTAGCTTCTCGTGTACATCCAAGGGCCAGCCTGTTCTGACGCAATATAACCTATATTATCCTATGTGGTGTTTTCTCTAGACCTACAAGGACATTTTATTCATCTGATAGTATTTTAAATGTAGAGATTCCGGTAAACTCTGTTTCTTTCATGTGTCCTACATAATTATTGGATTATTCACCATGGTAACCAGTTAGTATAAAACAGAATTAGCAGTTATTTCTCGGTTTTCAGTCAGTAACTTTAGGGAGTGAACATTATTCAAAATCGGACATCTGAATGAAAATGTATGGCCTCCCTTCAGCAAAATATATTTGACCTAAACCCTACCTGAACGCTTAAATTTAAAAAGTGACTCTCGGCTATACCCAAAAATATAAGTGGATAGCAGATAACAAAGCTACCATTTATCCTCACTTCTTGGACAGACCAGAGCCTTAGATATGCAGTTTTACAAACTGTTCTTCGTCCTGTAAGCATTACATGGCAACGCAGGAATTTTGATAGCGCAAAGGCTAGAAGGTTGTGGGTTCGCAGACACCGTGGACAAGAGTAGGGGTGGGAGATCTCCTTTTATAGTAAAAGCATTGCATGAATCTATCATCATATTTGCAGGTCAGAGAAATTGAAATGTCATGCATTCTATGTCCTTTTACATATTGTAATAATGTTTTTATACCAAACAAATTAGCGAAATTACAGGCTAAGAATGGACAGAGATGTGTTCACTTTATCATATTTCTCCAATGCCAAATCAGTGTGTTTTGTTTGCAACAAAACTGTCCGTTTGCAAATCATTTAATTTGTGACATCATTAGGAATCTGAGCATGGTACTTTCAAAAGTTAGGCCTATACCTTTCCAAGAGTAGTCTACCGACTAAGAAAATGTAAGCTTTAACTGCTGGCGACTCTTCTTCTGTGGCTTAACCCAACAAAAGGTCACAAGTGTTCCCCTAAAGCTGTCTGGGTTTGAACAGCTTCTGTTGTACAGAAAAGGAATATTAATCAATTGATAGTGAAAGAATTAGTTACTTCCAAAGTATAGTAAGTTTTCTCTCCTCGGCTTAGGTTGTAGCTCAGCCTCAATGTCAAAGAAACGAAACAATGATATCCCATTATATCGGAGTCACGTCTTTCCCGGGTATTTCATAGTTTGTTTCTAGCTTAAAGCATCACGGACCCAAGCGCTGTTATAGATCACTTTATATAATCGGATCGGTTTCATTTTCTTCAAAATCTTAAGCTAGGGGTAGGCCTGTGTTTTCACAATTTTTTAATAAAAGGTAGGCCTATGTTATACCCTCTCAATTCGAGTCTTGGTTTTAACTTAACAGCCCTTCACTGACACGGAGGTAGGCTATTTAAAGAGTGCATGGTGGGTGGAGGAATTGACAGAGAAATCTATAGATCAGTGTCTTCACCACCATAGTCCCTGTGCCCAAGGAAGCAAGGTAACCTGCCTAAATGATTACCCGTAGACTCACGTCGGTAGCCATGAAGTGCTTTGAAAGGCTGGTCATGGCTCACATCAACAGCTCCTCCCGAATACCTAGACCCACTCCAATTCTCATATCGCCCAACAGATCCACAGATGGTGCCAATCTCAATTGCACTCCACACTGCCCTTTCCCATGGACAAAAGGAACACTATGTGGAGAATGCTGTTAACTGTTCATTGACTACAGCTCAGCGTTCAACACCATAGTGCCCACGAAGAACATCACTAAGCTAAGGACCCTGGGACTAAACACCTCCCTCTGCAACTGGATCCTGGACTTCCTGATGGGCCGCCCCCAGGTGGTAAGGGTAGGCAACAACACGTCTGCCACGCTGATCCTCAACACTATGGCCCYTCAGGGGTGTTTAGTCCCCTCCAGCCTATAGGGAGGAGGTCAAAGAACTGGTAGTGTGGTGCCAGGACAACAACCTCTCCCTCAATGTGAGCAAGGCAAAGGAGCTGATCATGGACTACAGGAAAAGGCGGGCCAAACAGGCTACATTTTAGTTAATCCATAATATTAACCTAAATGACAGAGCGAAAAGAAGAAAGCTTGTACAGAAAAACAAATAGTCCAAAACATACATCCTGTTAGCAACATGGCACTTCAGTAATACTGCAAAARAATTGGCAAAGAAATGCACTTTTTGTCCTGAATACAAAGCGTTTAGTTTGGGGCAAATCCAACAACACRTCACTGAGTACCACTCTTCATATTTTCAAGCATGGTGGTGGCTGCTTGATGTTATGGGTATGCTTATCATCGGCAAGGACTAGGGAGTTTTTTTKGGGGGGGGAAATAAAGTAGTTGAATGGAAGTAATGAAATAGGCATTTGTGAACATCATATAGCCTWCACCAGTGGTCACCAACCTATTCTGAGTCAAGATCACTTTGAGTCAAAATGCATGTCGAGATCTACCGCTCTGATTTTCTTAATAACATGACTTAAATGTAAGCATATGCAACATTAACCAATTAAAAACAGTACTGTAGCAATGAGGTTTGTGCAGTAAGCTATAGGCCCAATACATTATCACCGCATACTGGCTTTGCTTGAATTTACCTACCAATGCATTGTTGTTCGGGACATTTTTTGTAATTATATTTCAAAATTTGAGGTAGGCTATATGATCACAGTGGTAATAGATCCATTGTTGTATTACTTGTGAGGGACAGCTGAGTGAGCATACATTTAAATAATTGGCTTTTTATTTTGTGCTGGGCTGATGGTGCCTGCATCTGATGGTCAGTCTCAGCGGAGGGAGAGAGCAGCACAGACTGAGGGTCCGTCTCTCAACATCCCTCCGCTCTCCCTTTCCTCCACTGACACTGACCAAAAAGGKACACCGTCTTCCAGCTGATRGCGAAACTCAAGTCGCACCGCATTATTTCTGCCTYGTGCACAAATTCATGTTATGAACAGAGAAAGTGAAATATTCCTTGATATTAAAAAAGACCCAAGCCGCTAATAATAACAACAACACAAGCCTGTAGATACACTTTCCTACTCATTCATTACTGCTGCACTGCTTGTTGTAGCGCTGAATGGAAATAGGAAGAACGCACATTTTATGGTTTATAAAAGTGTGAAATACAAAGTGTTGASAGTGCTGAGTAAGAACTTAAACATAAAAACAGCAGCTCTTTGCTGTATTCGTTAACAGTCTCTCTCTAGTCATGGTTTTGAAATYTCACAGTAACAATTTTGCAGTAGCTTTCTTTTATGCCTGCTAGGTTACTGCAGATTCGGTCATCTGAGCAATATGATTGGCCAGCGGTAGCATAGTGCACTTGATTTCCTCTCCAGGCCCACCGGGAAGGCAGAGGTTGTACCTTCAGAAACATGAAATGGCAACAGTTTGCCTACCCGGCGCGCAGGGCAGCTGAATTGGCTGCACCTATCACCAACAGCCCGAGACCAATTTAAAAAAATAGGAACACAAGGCTTTATACAGAGATGTTTGGCGATCGACTAGAAATGCCTTGGAGATTGACAAGTCGATCGAACGATTGGTGACCACTGGCCTACACAGTACAAACACAATATGTAACAGACATTTTAGGCTTCATACAACGAGTGTAAAAAAACATGAACATTATGCTCTTTCCATGATAGACTGACCAGGTGAATCCAGCTGAAAACTATGATCCCTTATTGTTGTAACTTGTTAAATCCACTTCAATCAGTGTCGATGAAGGGGAGGAGACCGGTTAAAGGAATTTTAAGCCTCGAGGCAATTGAGATAGGGATTGTGTATGTGTGCCATTGAGGGTTAATGGGCAAGAGAAAAGATTTAAGCGCCTTTAAAACGGGGGATGGTAGTAGGGGCACTGGTTTGTGTCAAGAACTGCAACGCTGCTGGGTTTTTCACGYTCAACATTTTCCCGTGTATCAAGAATGGTCCACCACAAAGGAACTTGACACAAATGTGGGAGGCACTGGAGTCAACATGTCTGTGCTGAGGGCAAAAGGGGGTGATACGACTCAATATTAGGAAGGTGTTCTTAATGTTTCATACACTCAGTGTATATCACACAATGCCTGGATGCAATATTCAACACTGAAATCTGTTACACTCGTTATTCCAAATGAATCTGTGGATCTTTTCCGCTGACAACAAAATCAATTTATTTGTCTTTGTGCAGGTTTTCATCTAAACGTCAAAGGATATCGTGTGGAATGGTTACTTTCTATGTTATTGAGTGGAATGTTTTTTCTGCTGGTGTATACTGAGGTAGCTCCTCTCGGAGAACCTCTTCCCGCAGTGTGTACAGGCAAACGGTTTTTCTCCCGTGTGGACCTTCAGGTGCATCTTCAGGTTGCCAGCCAGGGCGAATCGCATGTGACACTGGGTACAGCTGAAGGGTTTCTCCCCTGTGTGGACCCTCTGATGYCTCTTCAGGTCACCAGCCTGGGAGAACCTCTTCTCACACTGGGGGCAGCTGAAGGGTTTCTCCCCTGTGTGGACCATCTGGTGTCTCTTCAGGTTGCCAGCCAGGGCAAAGTGCATGTGACACTGGGTACAACTGAAGGGTTTCACACCTGTGTGGACCCTCTGGTGGATCTCCACCTTCTGAGGGCAGCTGAAGCCTTTGTTACAGAACATGCAGAGGAACTGTTTCTCTTTACTATTGCCTGATGTTGCTCCCCCTYCCCGAGTCTCAGCTCTAGCCCTGTCGTTTGAGTTCAATACCTGATCGAAAAAGACGCGGCCATGCGAATCGGAAGGTGCCATTGATGTGGACACTGGGTCGCGATCTCTGAACGCATGTAAAGGGGAGTGAGTCGGGACATTTAGATTTGTCTTTAAGCTTCCCCTGTAATCTAAGAAATCTCTGCCATGTGAGTGTCCTTCTCCTAAGTGAGTCTCGCCTACATTCCATGCCAGAGGAGCGTCGCCCTCCACTTTCACAGTCACTTCATCTACCACTATAACCTCCCCTTTCTTATCTAGGCACCCTTCAGAGTATACACTACTACTGTAGGGGTTCCAGTCCGCTCTAGACAGATCAGTCTGTGTCTCCAAATCCAAGGGCATGTTGCCACGGTCCACCTCTGTAGAGTAAGAACAAGACGGATCATTGCCAGTCTCTAACGTGTCACCTGAGTCCCGATGGGAATGAACAGTCCTCRGTCTCGGATTACTGTAAAGTAAATACTCTGATCCGGGAGCAAGTGGACAGCCCAGTCTCCCCAGCCCCAGTCTCTCTGGGGCTGGGCCTGTGTGTAAAAGCCTCTGTGTTACAACTAAAGTCTCTGTGTCCATCTCTGACTTGAGGGCGGCGTTCGGAGTTCCACTGACCTCCACCATGCTGCATCGCGTCCTGGGCTGGGGCGCGGCAGTGGATAGGTGATCCGTGGCTGCAGGGGGCACTAGTATAGCCGCTGCTCCAGTCTCGATGTCTCTGCTGTGTTGTGGGTCCTCCTCTCCTTCAGTCCTCTCCTGTTTGACCACAGATGATCCTCCAGGACCTGCAGCCTCTGCAGACTGACAAGAAGAGAGAGGGTTATTACTSGTATATGAGTTGAATTGGATAACAATGTYGTAGTGAAGCCTCACAAGCTCCACTATGGAAGATAAATGAGGACGTACATGTAAGCAAGTCAATACCTRAGAGGAGTCTTTCTGAAATAAATGGTCACATTTGATATACAAAGTCAAAAATTATTTTTAATGCAACCCTATTCCACTAACCTCTATCACGATAACGTGCTGGGTTGAGGTCCCACTCCCCTCACCAACAGTGATTGGTTGGTCATCTCTCCATGTATTGYGTCCTGCTGGCTTCACAAAGCTCCTGTGGCCTCCAGTGAGATGTCCTTCACCTGAGAGAGTGATTGGKGKAAAAGMGGTGGTTMGGTACTGTCAATGTTCAACACTATATTGTACACTATTGATACTGTCTACAATTGKCAAGGATGTAAGGTAATACTTCTCATAACTTAATGATATACAATGTATTGATCAATGTATTATGTTCCATGCATCATATTGTTTTCATTGAGTAAATAATAGGAAATGCAGTAAATCAAGAATCTTGTTAGAATATGATAGTGTCTTTTCACATGCATACAGTATTATGTAATAATTCCTCTGATTAGCTATCTAAAAACTGACCAAGACCCAATTCTGGGTAACAAATCTACACATGTGCAGAGGGGAACGGGGCKACAGGCACTGCGCTATAAATGAMAGGCAGCCTTGGCMTTCTGTAAAATGTACCTCTCGCCATTCCTCTGTATCGGTCGAGGATCTTGACACTACTGGGACGACTGGCRAGGACGCGCTCTCGCAAGGTCCTCTCKGCGCGCTCCCGTGCCACCTTAACTTCCARTAGTTTCCTCCGTAATGCCCTGTTTTCTTTCTGGCTTTGAGTTATTTCYAAACGAAACACTGCATAGTCGTCGTCTACGAGTTTACAGATCTCTGCCACGGCTGCATTCGCTAGCACCTCCATGATGGAGRCTATTTGAGTGTGAAAAACCAMACAGTTAGAGTTAGCCATTGTTAGCAGCTCGACAACTAGCGTTACCTAGWTAACATCTATCAACCAAGTCCTGTCTCCAACGCGAATTAAACACTACATGCGGTAAGTATTTGATACTTTGCAGTTAAATTAGTCACATTTTGAATTCCAGGGTGTTAATAACCGTTTAAATAACAACAATAAAAAGGCTAACGTGTTAATTATTCTTGGTCACTGTTCGTGTCCGTTAACTTCTTCGTGTGAGTTTCCCACATACTAGACGCAGTGTTGCGGTATTGCTGCCGTTCACAGGTCGGGGTGTGAATTGCACATTTYTCGAATCCCGAAATTGAGATCTGAACCGACTTGGATCTGGGAAATTCCCATCCGACACCTACAGGACCCCGTCATTTTTTGAAAATCAATTCCGTTTTGAATCCGAGGTGGGTCGACCCAAAATATTTCAGAGATGAGGGTGAATCGATCCAAATAAATAGATCCAAAATATATATATTTTTAAAATCTGCTTTATTGCTGAGCAAGCCAGCATAATTGTTTTGACTTGTCTGGCAGGCAGTTAGCCATTTATCATGACTCTCAGTTCCATGACATTACACATAAAAGTAATTGGACTAAGGCGTCTTCTGTATGGGGAAGTTTATTTTAAGAGCCCYGACGCCCAATCTTTTAATTTTTTAATTTTTACTTCACCTTTATTTAACCAGGTAAGCTAGCTGAGAACAAGTTCTCATTTACAACTGCGACCTGGCCATGATAATGAAAAGCAGTGCGACACAAACAACAACAGAGTTACACATGGAATAAACAAGCATACAGTCAATAACACAATAGGGAAAAAAAGAAAGTGAGAGAAATATAAGTCTCCAGCTTCAGCGATATTTGCAATTCGTTCCAGTCATTGGCAGCAGAGAACTGGAAGGAAAGGCGGCCAAAGGAGGTGTTGGCTTTGGGGACGACCAGTGAGATATACCTGCTGGAGCTGACAACAGGCCCTCCGATTTGACACACTGAACTCTGTCTGAGAAGTAGTTTGGTGAACCAGGCGAGCAGTCATTTGAGAAACCAAGGCGTTGAGTCTGCCCGATAAGGATACGGTGACTGACAGAGTCGATAGCCTTGGCCAGGTCGATGAAGATGGCTGCCACAGTACTGTCTTTTATCGATGCGGTTATGATATCGTTTAGTACCTTGAGCGTGGATAGTGCACCCGTGACCAGCTCGGAAACCGGATTGCACAGCGGAGAAGGTTACAGTGGATTCGAAATGATCGTGATCTGTTTATTAACTTGGCTTTCGAAGACTTTAGAAAGCAGGGCAGGATGGATATAGTCTATAGCAGAGTTTAGTCTAGAGTTCACCCCCTTGAAAGGGGATGACCGCGGCAGCTTTCCAATCTTTAGGGATCTCGGGGATCGAACAAAGAGAGTTGAACAGACTGGTAAGAAGGGTTGCCAACAATGGCGGTGGATAATTTAGAAAAGAGAGGTCCAGATTATCTAGCCCTCTATTTGTACGGGTCCAGGTTTTGCAGCTCTTTCAGAACATCTGCTATCTGGATTTGGGTGAAGGAGAAGCTGGGAGGCTTGGGCAAGTAGCTGCGGGGGGTGCGGAGCTGTTGGCCGGGGGTGGCGGTAGCCAGGAGGAAAGCATGGCACCGTAGACAAAATGCTTATTGAAATTTCGATTATCGTGGATTTAATTGGTGGTGACAGTGTTACCTAGGCCTCAGTGCAGTGGGCAGCTGGAGGAGTGTGCTCTTATTCTCCATGGACTGTATAGTGTCCCAAACTTTTTGGAGTTAGAGCTACAGGATGCAATTTTCTGTTTGAAAAAGCTAGCCTTTGCTTTCCTGACTGATGTGTGTATTGGTTCCTGATTTCCTGAAAAGTTGCATATCGCGGGGACTATTCGATGCTAGGTGCAGTCCTCCACAGGATTTTTGTGCTGGTCGAGGGCAGTCAGTCTGGAGTGAACCAAGGGCTATATCTGTTCTTAGTTCTACATTTTTTGAAAGGGGCATGCTTATTTAAGATGGTGAGGAAATTACATTTTAAAGAACGACCAGGGCATTCTTGACTGACGGGATGAGGTCAATATCCTTCCAGGATACCGGGCCAGGTGATTAGAAAGGCCTGCTCGCAGAAGTGTTTTAGGGAGCGTTGACAGTGATGAGGGGTGGTCGTTTGACTGGGGATGCAGGCAATGAGGCGGTGATCGCTGAGATCCTGATTGAAAACAGCAGAGGTGTATATTGGAGGGCAAGTTGGTCAGTAATATTATTACGGTGCCCATGTTTACGGATTAGGGTTGTACCTGCTGGGTTCCTTGATAATTTGTGTGAGATTGAGAGCATCATAGCTTAGATTTAGACTGCCGGGGTGTTAAGCATATCCCAGTTTAGGTCACCTAGCAGAACGAACTCTGAAGATAGATAGGGTGCAATAATTCACATTGCGTGTCCAGGGCAACAGCTGGGAGCTGATGGGGGGTCTATAAACAGGCGGCAACAGTGAGAGACTTATTTCTGGAGAGATTTTTTTATTTTATTAGAAGCTCAACGTTTGGGCATAGTACCTGGAAAGTATGACAGAACTTTGCAGGCTATTCTCTGCAGTAGATTGCAACTCCTCCCCTTTGGCAGTCTATCTTGACGGAATGTTGTAGTTGGGGATGGAAATCTCAGACTTTTTGGTGGCCTTCCTTAGCCAGGATTCAGACACGCAAGGACATCAGGGTTGGCGGAGTGTGCTAAAACCGTGAGTAAACAAACTTAGGGAGGAGGCTTCTGATGTAAACTGGCATGAAACCAAGGCTTTTTCGGTTACAGACAGTCAACAAATGAGAGTGCCTGGGAACACGCAGGGTCTGGGTTTACCTCCACATCAGCCGAGGAACAGAGGAGGCGTGGATGAGGGTACGGCTAAAGGCTATCAAACTGGTCGTCTAGTGCGTTGGGGACAGAGATGTCAGGGCGTGGGCTTAGAAATAGATTCAGGGTATAATGTACAGACGGGTATGGTGGGGTGCGGGTACAGGGAAGGTAAACCCAGGCCAACCGAGTGATGATAAGAGAGGGTTGGCCATCTCTTGGACGGGCTAGTTATGCTGGGAGTTCATCACATTGTGTGGAGCGAGTCAGTGGAAACGAAGGAAGGTATCTAACGGCATGTTGTATGGGACTAAAGGCTCCGCAGTAACACTAAGACAATAACTATCCTAAACAACAGTTGCCAAGGCATATGACATTTGATAGAGACCATAAGCGAGGCAGTAAAGCCAATCACAGGTGTTGAATTGGGAGAGCTAGCTAAGGCAACAAAGTAACTAAACTTGCGGTTACGGTTTTGTAAGCATAAGACCTTATCAGGCGAGAAAAACATTCTAAACTAAGAGTTCAATTGATATACACACCATGATAAGGGGGGTTTTTTAAGTGGTTTCCCAGAACACGGCGGTATCTCAATGTTACGCGCTTGTTTACTGAAGACAACCTGCTGCTTATTAAGCTATCTAGCCATGTATGGATCGTGTAAAAAAATTGCACAGTAAGTGTATCTTTTTTATTTATAGGATTTCTTTTCTTGCTTGTGAAAGATAAGGGCCATATTTTCGGAAAAGCCAAATCAACAAGCGATGATTATGGAGGTTTCTAAACGATTAAAACACAGCATCAGCAGGATTTGTAGTTGGAGAAGACTGATATGCGCGTTAGTGTTTTGAGAGCTAGTTAGAGCAGTTAACGTTTCACAAGTATTTATTTTTGGGGGGGTAGGACAATCATATAACACATGCTATATGATCCTTGAGGGTGTGTTTTTTAATAATAGTTTTTGAATGAGAATGTTTCTATTGTGTTGGGGGAGTTGCATTCTAGAGGCTTGGCGCGC
>NC_036873.1:4165838-4169423 GCF_002910315.2 Salvelinus sp. IW2-2015
GCACAGCAGCTGAAGGCCCAGGCACCCATGGTGGAGAGGCGAATAGGGGGGTGACAAGTAGAGGGAGACCAGCAGAGGGAGCGGGAGGGGGCAAAGTCTAGGAGAAGGTCAGAGAGGTAGGAGGGGGCCAGGTTGTGGGTGAGGAGTGTCTTAAAGTTAATATGGAATTACACAGGGAGCCAGTGTAGATTGGTGTGATGTTTTCKTTTGATCTGGTGCAGGTGARGATTCTGGCAGCAGAGTTCTGGACCAGTTGAARTCTGTTGGTGAGTTTGGGAGGGAGAGTGTTGCAATAGTCCAAACGGGAAGTGACGAGGGCATGGATGAGGGTTTTGGTGCTGGAGTKTGACAGTGAGGGGCGGAGCCTGGAGATTTTGCGGAGGTGAAAGAATGCTGTCCTGGTGATGGTTTTTATTTGGGGTTGAATGAGAGGGAACTGTCCAGGGTGACACCGAAGCGTTTGACTTGTGTTGACAGAGCACCTGGAAACCATCTATGTGGAGGTTGTGCTATTTGGAGAGAGTGGATTTGTAGCCCGATGAGGTTGACCTCTGTTGTGTTACTGGTACGTTTTAGGAGGTTCATGCTCATCCAGCTCCGAATGTCTTGAAGGCAGCTGATAAGGAAGGTGGGAGGGAGGGGAGTGGTGGGTTTGGTGGAGAGGTAGAGCGCGGTGTCATCAGCATAGCAGTGGAAGTGAACTTGGTCTGTGATATTTCAGTTGCACAAACTGTTGACGGTCAGTGAGGTAGGAGGAAAACAAGGAGTGCAACACCCATGACACCAACACCTGCCAGACATTCCACGAGGAGTGGATGGGAGATGGTATTGAAGGCTGCACTCTGGTGGGAGGAGAATGAGGGTGGATAGCAGTCCCGAGTCAGCTGCACGAAGGAGGTCGTTAGTGATTTTGACCATGGCTGTTTCAGWGGTGTGTTTGGAGCGGAAACCGTAGTGGAATGATTTGTGAAGGTTATTGAAGTTAAGATGGTGCTGTAGTTGAGTGGCCACAACCAGCTCCAGGAAGGTTTGGCATAGGAACAAAGTTGTTCATGACATCAGGGTCAACATTCATCTTTTTGAGGATGGGGAAACTGCAGAATTCTTGAGACTGGAGGGTACGATGCCAGTGTTGAGGGAGTTTATTATGCCAGTCAGGACAGGAGAGAAGTTCAGGAACTTGTGGTGCTGTTCGGGGGAGGGGTCTGCAGGGTAGTTTTCAGGAGACTGAAGTAGGCGGTTCACTGTGGAGAATAGGAATTTTGGGTTGTTTTTACCAGAGTTGATGTCGGAGTAGTAAAATGTTCTTGCAGCTGAGAGGGCGTTCTTCTATTTTAACAGGTGATCTGTGTATGCTTGAGAATGACGTACTAGACCAGTACTCTTGCAGATGTCCACTGGCTTTTAACTGGCGTAGCTCGGGGGTGTACCAGGGAGCAGTGTGGGTGAAGGAGACTGAGCGGGTTGAGGGGAGCGAGGGTATCCAGGGAGGAAGGCAGTCATTGCAGTTAGTGATGAGGTCAGGAGGGGACTGGGAGTAAGAACTGGGGTATGTATTAATAAGGCTCATGAGATCAGTGGGGTGTATGTCACCATACTCATTCNTGATGTCGGAGTAGTAAAATGTTCTTGCAGCTGAGAGGGCGTTCTTCTATTTTAACAGGTGATCTGTGTATGCTTGAGAATGACGTACTAGACCAGTACTCTTGCAGATGTCCACTGGCTTTTAACTGGCGTAGCTCGGGGGTGTACCAGGGAGCAGTGTGGGTGAAGGAGACTGAGCGGGTTGAGGGGAGCGAGGGTATCCAGGGAGGAAGGCATTGCAGTTAGTGATGAGGTCAGGAGGGGACTGGGAGTAAGAACTGGGGTATGTATTAATAAGGCTCATGAGATCAGTGGGGTGTATGTCACCATACTCATTCYTTCCTCAGTTCACCTCATCCAGTTCCCTAATACATCCAAAACCAACAGAATTAACTACAAACGAACTAGTACTACTACATGTCACTATRCWCTATACATGGGTCGTGTGCATTTTCTGCTGGTGTATCCTGAAGCAGATTTTCTCTGACAACCTCTTCCCGCAGTGCATACAAGCAAACAGCCTCTCTCCTCTTCTCTCACTGGGGCAGCTGTAGGGTTTCTCTCCTGTGTAGACCCTCTGGTGCTTCTTCATGTGTCAACAAAAAATGTGCATGAACTTGATAAACTGCATTCATTTTCTCATTAAAAGTGTCTTGGGGGGGAAAAGAAATTAAGTATTTGAATGGAAGTAATGAAATAGGAATTTATGAGCATCATATAGCCTACATCTGCAATTCTCAACTGGTGGGTCTGAGTAAAAAATATATTTTTTTTTAAATGAAAAAATACAACATTCTGAATCGAAGACTCAAACCAGGTAGAGAGTGTGTAGAAATTATAATGAACTTACATTTTTTTAKTAATTTAATCAGCATTTTTTTTCTTCAATCACAGTATTTTCAATGTAGAGCAATTAGCAGTGCTATGTTGGTTGATTTAGTGGTCTAAAACCAGTCAGCTTATTAACATTATGGCCAAATATGTGCAAAGCTGTCATCAAGGCAAAGRGTGACCTACTTTTTGAAGAATCTAAATGACATAGTTTGATTTGTTTAACCCTTTTTTRAGGGGTTACTACATAATTCATGTGTTATTTCATAGTTTTGATGTCTTCACTATTATTCTACAATGTAGAAAATGGTACAAATAAAGAAAACCCTGGAATGAGTAGGTGTGTCCAAACTTATGACTGGTTCAGTACCAGTACCAACTATATATATATAGTTTTTATTTTCTAGAATCCTAACATTATTTGCTACAGTGACGATGGTGGAAGTTTTCCCCCCAGCAGTTTCAATGCAGCTGACGTTAGCTAGCTACATGTTGACAGCTAGCTAATGGCGTTTATATCAACTTCATTAATCATATGGTTAAATATCAAATCTATTTATTTTCCCCTCTCATCTAAAGCTGCCTGATGAAGCTAGCCAGTTTGTGCTGCCATCCTGTTAGAAGGTAACAGATTATTCTATTACAATGGTTAAGATGTATKTTCATTGTGTTCCATGGTGCTATTCGCCCCCTAGTGGAGCTTTCTGGTACTTAGACTGTACGCAAACAGGAAGTAGAATTCGTTCTGCACGCATAGAAGCAGCTAAAAACAACGCTACGGTGCAGGTCTTTCAGTGTAGTTATTTCTTGTCACGCTTCAGCCTTGGAAAATATTTGTTTGTTTTCTTTAACTTGCGAATCTCTTTCTACAAATTTACAAAACTTTCTACAAGCTTAAGACTCTCTTGGTAACGTGACAACAGTGACAGAATCTGCATGTGCGCAGATAAACAATCTGCAAGTATATTTTTGATTCACAGCAGAATATTCATAGTTGTAGTAAATTATGCTTGCAAATCTTTTTGAATGTATTCAAATGTCAAGTTACATTGGATTCACCTGGTCAGTCTAAGATCCTTTATTGGTCACTTGTTAAATCCACTTCAATCAGTGTAGATGAAGGGTAAGAAAGGTTAAAGAATGATTTTTAAGCCTTTAGACAATTGTGTC
>NC_036873.1:4175832-4195907 GCF_002910315.2 Salvelinus sp. IW2-2015
CATGGATTTGGTATGTGTGCCATTCAGAAGGTAAATGGGCAAGACACAATATCTAAGTGCCTTTAAACGGCACACCTACACTCAAAACCGCGAGGCACATGACGCGGAGCGCCAGCTGCCTCTGGGCGGAGGATGACGGCACGCGTCACAAACTCCAGGAATATAATTTTTCCATTTGATCCACCTCTACACTACCCAATTGATCACTCCTTTGAGCGGCGCCCTGCTCTGGAGAGCAAAGCATAACACAGGTCAATCACCGAGGCGTGGGATATGGAGCATCTGCTGCCTCTGGGCAGAGGATGCACAAAAAATCTAAACCCTTCCCCTTCTCGAAAATTTGACAGATGTAACAGTTCCCAGTTTGTCTTTTACCCAGCTTGAAGCAACATATGGGTCAGCCAAAAAGCAGGGATCCACTTTTTCCAAAATCCTTACTTCCAACGGTCAAAAATCATCTCTGATAGGATTCTCAGGGATAACGTTGGAAGTCTCAACCACACCTGTCACCGCAGGTACTTTATCCTGGTCAGGCTCACTTCCAAACTCTGTCCCTCCCGCCATGGTTACTTGTAACAAGAGACAGGCTCTCGCACTCAGTAGTTGATCTGTACTCTAACACCATTACTAGGTATATATTCAGAAGATGGAGGTTTGAGCCTTGTGCATTTCTTCCCATTCTTCCATGTCTGCRTTATGACTCCGAAGCCTCCTCAGTCCTCTCTGGCCTCCTTTTGAAAAAGGTCAAAGGTAATCGAGGAGAGGGAAAGTGGACGTCACACTTTTTTAATAGAAAAACAACATTGGATGTTGTAAGTCCATAACAATGCTTAAACCACATCAGGAGACCACTTTTGAGGTCTGGGAAAAATCTACGAAATGTTGGTTTCTGAGTGTAGTTGGCCTTTAATTGAAGCGCACAGGCACCTAGCACCGTTTGGTTAGTGGTGTTTCTGTAGCACGTGAGATGAGTTTGCAAAACAAATGGCCACTGGATTGAAGCAAATAATCATATTCTGACAGGTAGACATAGGCTACTTTGTAGCTAGTTAACATTTAATTGAGAAGGTTTTCTGGAATGCCTTACCATCTACCAGWAGACAGTTAGGCCTRTCATTAACATTGCTWTATTTTTCCTGTTCCTTAWTTGTTTGAAACCTGGACGTTTTACTTCATATTATGAGGCATGTCTTACCTTGCTTCAAAGTAGCCTATAGCTAAAATCCMRCCATAGAAACGTGGRGTCAATTATTTTATAACGACTTAATACATTCTMCTGAAAAGCCAACTGACATTTACTCCCGAGGTGCTGACCTGTTGCACCCTCTACAACCACTGTGATGATTATTATTTGACCCTGCTGGTYRTCTATGAAYGTTTGAGCATCTTGGCCATGTACTGTTATAATCTCCACCCAGGACAGCCAGAAGAGGACAAGCCACCCCTCAGAGCTTGGTTCCTCTCTAGGTTCATTCCTAGGTTCCTGCCTTTCTAGGGAGTTATTCCTAGCCACCGTGCTTCTGCATTGCTTGCTGTTTGGGATTTTAGGCTGGGTTTCTGTATAGCACTTTGACATCGGCTGATGTAAAAAGGGCTTTATAAATTTGATTGGTTTTCTTTCTTTGGTTTTCTTTCTTTCATTGTCTAACAGCCAAGGCATTATCCTTGTCGTATTAGCAACCCATGATAGCTGTTGCATCTTTAGATCTCCCCTCTTTCTAAATTTGTAAYGGATATTTCCATCTCTGTCCAGGAAACCGCTTGAATGTGCAGTGCACATTTTAGAAAGGTGTTTACCTGGAAATTGCATTTTGGAACATTCACACTTAGGCCTACTGCTGTGTGCACATTGCTGCACCTAAAATGTGAAGCAATAATAGTTTATCAACATTAAGCTAAATATTCTGATCTGTTCCATCAGCCTTATTAATTGAAGCGGCGTATACCTCCACTACACTACTTTTATACGCATTGTGGGGATTAAGAAGTGTGTATACGCAATGCACACTGAAAAATAAGTGGGTGTAGGTGTTTACCTGCATATACCCCACACTACTGCAGAGGATGGACTTTTGCCAAAATGAGAAAAGGCCAGAGAGAACTAGACAAATCAAGACACCACTTCTGTTAACACTGAAGAGAAAGGATCTTATTGGTTGSCGTCAAAGCTCAAAGGAGGTGGTTAAACTAAAAAGGTATGCCCTCTGTTCTTTGAAATACGGTATTGCTTCTTACAATACACGTCAAATCTGCCATGATCAGTATCTTTTAAGCAGAGAGCAGACTTGTTTAGAATGAACAGTGTGTTAGCAAAAATAGAGTAACATTTTATAGAACGACTTTATTCCATCTACATCACGTCAATAACATAAATATTCAACTGTCCTTGTTKTAGCCTAGGCTTACTGTTGCTCTAAAAACAGGTATTTATACACAAGCCTGTTTCAAATTACAAGTTAACAAAGGGTTAATGAGGGGTATGTGGTTAATTACCCTCTTACCCCAAGACACTTCACAATATAACTATGTCAGCTAAAGAATGATTTCCTGACATCCCCTGTGTACATCTCAAGCCATACTGCTACAATTTCTCCCCATTGTGGACACTCCTATGTCTGATAAGGTTACTMCGGAAGGGGAAGCTCTTGTAACATAGTTTGCACTTGAAAGGCCTCTCTTTGGTGTGAACTGTCTGATGCTCCTTCAAATAGTTTGCCCGAGTGAAGTGCTTCCCACACGTGGCGCAGCTGTACGGCTTGTCGGCGTCTGCCCTAATATTCGGCTTCCCACGTTGTGACCCAATGACACCAGCGGAGGTAGAAGCAGGAGCTTTTGAGCTCCCTCCTTTACCTCTTGCCATCGTTTCRGTGTTGTTGGGATTGTGCACTGTGTTATAGGCTAAGTACTTCTTGTGGTGAACCCCTATCCTGCCCCTGTCTGTATTGGTGGGGTAACCATGAGGTAACTGAGGAAGGCTAGACCCAGGTCCAGGTCTTCTATGAACCCAGTCACCAGGCATTAGATGAGACCCTGAAGGAAAAGACAGGCTTCCCGATAGAGTACCACCATGGGGGTCTCCCACCACTCTCTGTGAAGGCTGAAGCCCAGGRTGACCTGCTCTGTTCATCATGGATACTGTGGTGTTTGTATCATAGGAACAGGAGGGTCTATCTTTATCAGCCCCAGGCCCTGCTTCATCCCTGCACTGAGACTGTGAAGAGAAGGGTCTGGGCTGCAGACTGGATCCCTGACTCGAGCCTCTGTCTCTCTGATGACCACCAGGACTGAGGTTGTTCAGTMCACCTGTCCACTGGTTGTGTTCTGCGTGGTGGAGTCTCTGTCCCTCGTGGTTCCGTCCTGGTTCTGACTCGGGAAGGAACAGTGACGGCTCCTGATCCAGGGTCCTGGTCAGGGGCCAGGTTTTGTGACCAGCCGCTTCAGAGGTCCAGTCTCTCCCGCCAGCAACACCGGATATCAGCAGGTCCTCATGGACTGCAGACTATAAACACAAATTGTACAGAAAAGCATAAAGGTTTATATAAGAAACTCTTTACTGTACACACAGAAACATGACATTATATTATAAATGTTAACCACAGTCAAGCCCATCTCTAACAATGTGATTCAATTAAGGTAGCCTAGTGGCTAGAGCGTTGGGCCAGTGTAACCGATGTGAAATGGCTAGCGGTGCGCGCTGATAGCGTTTCAATCGGTGACGTCACTCGCTCTGAGACCTTAAAGTAGTTGTTCCCCTTGCTCTGCAAGGGCCACGGCTTTTGTGGCGCGATGGGTAACGATGCTTCGTGGGTGACGTGTGCAGAGGGTCCCTGGTTCAAGCCCAGGTAGGGGCGAGGAGAGGGACGGAAGCTATACTGTTACACCAGTAACCGAAAGGTTTCTGGATCGAATCCCCGAGTTGACAAGGTAAAAATCTGTCGTTCTGCCCCTGAACGAGGCAGTTAACCCACTGTTCCCCGGTAGGCCGTCATTGTAAATAAGAATTTGTTCTTAACTAACTTGCCTACTAGTTCAATAAAGGTTACATTTTTTTTAAAGTACCAAACAATATGGAGCCATTGGAGTTTATTATAAAAAATGGCCATATGTGTTGATTCAGGAATKAAGTATAATGGAGACTCAGTCCCTGCAATGACACAAAAATAACCAAGTCAGTCAACACGTGGTTAACTTGGTCAAATGGTCAAAGTACTTTGTGTGTGATGCATTTAGTGCCGTAGTGTAGTGGTAGTTAGTGCTTGMCGCCTGCCTGCTTGCTGCTTTCAGCTATTCAGTAGTATTCAGACCCCTTCCCCTTTTCCACATTATGTTACAGCCTTATTTTAAATGGATTACGTTTAAAAAAGTGGTCAATCTACACACTTTACCCCATAATGACAAAGCCAAAACAGGTTTAGAAATTGTTTATAAAAAAATATAAAACAGAAATAAATACCTTACTTACATAAGTATTCAGACCCTTTGYTATGGCACTCAAAATTGAGCTCAGGTGCATCCTGTTTCCATTGATCATCCTTGATGTTTCTACAACTTGATTGAAGTCCACCTGTGTTAAATTCAATTGATTGGACATGATTTGGAAAGGCACACACCTGTCTATATAAGGTCCCACAGTTGACCGTGCATGTCAGAGCAAAAACCAAGCCATGAGGTTGAAGGAATTGTCCGTAGAGCTCCGAAACGGGATTGTGCCGAGGCACAAATCTGGGGAAGGTTACCCAAAAAATTCTGGAGCAATGAAGGTCCCCAAGAATACAGTGGCCTCCATCATTCTTAAATGGAAGAAGTTTGGAACCACCAGACACTTCCTAGAGCTGGCCACCCTGACAAACTGAGCAATCAGGGGAGAAGGGCCTTGGTCAGGGAGGTGACCAAGAACCAAATGGTCACTCTGACAGAGCTCCAGAGTTTCTCTCTGAAGATGGGAGAACCTTCCAGAAGGACTCTCCGAACATGAAACAATATTCTCTTGTCTGATGAAACCAAGATTGAACTTTTTGGTCTGAATGCCAAGTGTCATGTCTGGAGGAAACCTGACACCATCCCTACAGTGAAGCATGGTGGTGGCAGCATCATGCTGTGGGGATGTTTTTCAGCGGCAGGGACTGGGAGACTAGTCAGGATTGAGGGAAAGATGAATGGAGCATAGAACAGARAGATCCTTGATGAAAACCTGCTCCAGAGCGCTCAGGACCTCAGACTGGGGCGAAGGTTCGCCTTCCAACAGGACAATGACCCTATGCACACAGCAAAGACAATGCAGGAGTGGCTTYGGGACAAGTCTCTGAATGTCCTTGAGGGGTCCAGCCAGAGCCCAGACTTGAACCCTATCGAACATCTCTGGAGAGACCTGAAAATAGCTGTGCAGTGACACTCCCCATCCAACCTGACAGAGCTTGAKAGTATCTGCAGAGAAGAATGGGAGAAACTCCCCAAATACAGGTCCCAAGTTTGTAGCGTCATACCCAATAAGAATCAAGGCTGTAATCGCTGCCAAAGGTGCTTCAACAAAGTACTGAGTGAAGGGTCTGAATAGTTATGTAAATTTAATATTTCTGTTTATTTTTAATAAATGTGCAAAAATGTCTAAACCTGTTTTTGCTTTGTCGTTATGGGGTATTGCGTGCTAGTTGACAGGGGGGGAAACAATTCCATCCATTTTAGAATAAGGCTGTAACKTAACAAAATGCGGAAAAAGTCAAGGGATCTGAATACTTCCCRAATGCACTGTATGTAAGTCTCCCCCTGCCAGTACATAGCCTCTCCACCACCAAGACTAATGTAGTGCCTCCCAGTGGCAATACATGGTAACTGGRTATCGAGCGACCTCATATTAAACTACAGGGGATCTCGGAGCAGTAGTGGGCCACAGAGATGAGTTGTGCAGGCCCGCCAGTGAGCAGACATGCTCTGGTGCCCGTCAATCTCTACCCCACCTATGTGTTAAATAGCAGCAATGCATTGTGGAGTGCACGAAGGTAGGACACACATGTCCCTGACCATCCACTGGAGCTGAAGAAACTTCCAGCCGCAACGTTTACCGTGCCTCTGGGCCCTAGCTTTGGACGCAGAGACAGTGGGACTTTCTCAGTGCAACGGCTCTCCCACTATAATTAACTCACGCACAGGTAACTCATGCTAACATCACTTCCCTACAGTGGTGGGGGAATGGCGAATGGACAGGGAGAGATGTTCACTGGCAGTCGTAGCCACGAACTTGCATGTTGGCGGTCCAGGATATTGGCCRCTCATCTGCGTAACCAGGACAGAGAAAATGTTCGGCAGCACCCTGGATGTCTCAGCAGCCCTTTTAGGACAGCACTGTTCAATTTAACCTAGGGAAGGGGCTAGAAAAGGTGCCCTATAAATCGCCTGTCCTACTGAATCTGTCCAGCTTACCGTGGYTGGCAGATCATTCCCCAAACGGTAGAAACACAAGCAATATAAACAAAAAGAAAAAACAGGCAAACTGGTCAAAAAGAAGCTCATAATAGCTGCTTGGAACGTTAGAACAATAATGGACAAAAACTTTGTCACACATCCCGAGAGAAGAACTCCCTTGYTGTCCAGAGAACTGAGCAGATGTAAGATCAACATAGCAGCTCTGAGTGAAACAAGGTTAGCTGACGATGGCACCATCACTGAACGTTTTTCTGGAAAGGGAAACCAAACGATGAGGATGGAATACATGGGTTGGGACTTGCAATGAGAACCAATCTTCACTGGCACCTGCAAGACTTCAGTAGTGGGCCCCAGACAAATTAAACAACTTCTTTATGCTCTTGGAGGACAATACAGTTCCACCGACACGGCCCGCGACCAGACTGTGGGCTCTCCTTCTCCGTGGTGTGTTTACGGACATATTCAATCAATCCCTATCCCAGTCTGCTGTCCCCACATGCTTCAAGATGGCCACCATTGTTCCTGTTCCCAAGAAAGCAAAGAGAACTGAACTAAATGACTATCGCCCCGTAGCACTCACTTCTGTCATCATGAAGTGCTTTGAGACAAGTCAAGGATCATGTAATTTCCAMCCTACCTGTCACCCTAGACCCACTTCAATTTGCTTACCGCCCCAATAGGTCCAGACGATGCAATTGCCATCACACTACACACTGCCCTATCCSATCTGGACAAGAGGAATACCTATGTAAGAATGCTGTTCATTGACTACATCTCAGCATTCAACACCATAGTACCCTCCAAGCTCATCATTAAGCTTGAGACCCTGGGTCTCAACTCCGCCCTGTGCAACTGGGTCCTTGACTTCCTGACGGGCCGCCCCCAGGTTGTGAAAGTAGGAAACAACATCTCCACTCCGCATATCTGCAACACTGGGGCCCCACAAGGTTGCATGCTCAGCCCCCTCCTGTACTCCCTGTTCACCCACGACTGCGTGGCCATGCACGCCTCCAACTTAATCATCAAGTTTGCCCTCACTAACTTTTACAGGTGCACAATTGAGAGCATCCTGTCGGGCTGTATCATCTGCTAACCATGTGTATGTGACCAATAAAATTGTATTCTATTTGACTTACCCTCCGAYATAAATGAGAGGCTAATGAAAATCAGGATTCCTCTCAACAAGACCAGACATGCCACAATAATCAGTGCCAATGCACCTACATTACCAAGCCCTGACAATATGAAAGAGCAGTTCTACTCATCCAACAACTCCCCGGAGTGACAAACTAATCATTGCTGGAGACTTCAATGCCAGGGTGGGCAAAGACAGCACCAACTGGCAAGGAGTGATTAGCAAATATGGAGTGGGAACTATGAATGGAAATGGGCTTCTACTCTAGAGCAAATGCTCAGAGCATAGCCTCGCCATCATCAACACCATCGTCGGGCAAGCAGACAAGTACAAAACTACATGAATGCACCCAAGATCCAAGCACCTGATGGATTATATCATTGTGCGACAGACCGACATTAAGGATGTCAAGACATCAAGAGCCATGCATGGGGAAGAGTGCTGCACATAGAATGGTCAGAGCGATCCTTGGTATGTACATCGTGCCAAACCACCCAAGGCGGCACAAAATAAATCTACACCCTCCCCAGGGAAGCTGCAAGATGCCCACCTCAGGGCTCAGTTGCAAGGCAGCTTGGATACCCAACTTGCAAACCGCATCATCCCCTCGGATACGCCTTCGGAAAAATGTGAGGAGTTCAAAGAGACTGTACAGGAATCAGCAACAAAACTCATTGGCACTAAAAAGAGAACCCACCAATGACAATGACGAAATCATGATGCTCCTGAAGGAAAATAACTCTGGGGGTTGTTTTGGAAAGACAAGACTGCAATCTGCCTCCTAAAGAGACAAGTTCAAAAACTTGCTGCAAAGACTGCAGAAACAGCTCCGATCGATGCAAGATCAATGGTGGGAGGGACTAGCAGAATGSACACAAATGTATGCAGAMACACACTGCAMCAAACAGTTATTTGAATTCTTCAAAACCATCTACGGACCGGTGAAATCCTGCACATCACCTCTGAGATCAGCAGATRACAAAAACCTCCTCAGAGACAAAACAAGTATTGCAGAGAGGTGTGTGGAACACTTAAGCAATCTCCTGAACAGACCATCCACTGTCCGACCCCACAACCATAAACCTGATGCCCCAAAAGGMCATCCATGACGTGTACTCCATGACGAAATGCAAGGGCAGATCCACTGTTGTGGTGATATCTCTGAGGCTTTTCCCATCTCCAATGGCATCAAGCAAGGATGTATCTTGAGCCCGATGCTGTTCAACCTCTTTTTCACTGCCGTCCTCAACCATGCCACTAAGGACCTCAACAGGCATCTACATCAGATACAGGGATGATGGTTCAATCTACGACCTGTGCAGGCTAAGAGCAAAGACCAAACCACAAGAACATTTTGTCCGCAAGGCCCTCTTTGCTGATGACTGTGCCTTACTTGCGCACACAGAGGCAGACCTCCAGTCTTTAGCRGACAACTTCGATAAAGCTTGGGRAAAAAMTGTAATCATCAACCATCACTCCTGTCCAACCCAGTGGTCCGCAGCATCCACCTAAGTGGATCCAAGCTCCAGAATGTCGACCACTTCGCATATCTGGGGAGCACCATCTCCAAGGATGGCTCACTCGACCAAGAAATAACTAGCAGAATCCAGAAAGCAAGCCAGTCATTGGAAAGGCTGAGGAACAGAATACTAAACCATAACATCACTCTTTCCACAAAGGTGAAAATCTAGAATGTGGTAGTCATCCTAACTCTGTTGTATGGCTGTGAAACTTGGACCCTGTACAGTCACCAMTTCAAACAGCTGGAGACATTCCATGCACAATCTCTAAGATCTATTATGGGTATRTGGCGGCAAGACAAGGTCTCCAACCTGGAGGTACTGCAGAAAGCTAACAGCACCAGCATTGAGACTAAGATCATTAAGGCACAGCTCCGATGGACAGGCCACATCATCAGRATTTTCTTTGGCAAGCTGCAGCAAGGGCACTAGAAGACAGGCCGACCCCAAAAAGCTCTTCAAAGACYACCTTAAACGCAACCTCAAGTTTTGCAATATCCAGCCCAGCCAACTCAGACATCGCCTCTACCCGATATCCACCTGGCACTCAAACGCTCAYCGCAGTAGACAATTTCGAGCGGGACAGAAACTACTATCTGCAGCCAGAGCAAAGCGTMATTCTTGCACAAACGCGCCCACAAAACCACCAGAAGCACATGTCTGTCCCTCATGCCTCAGTTTGCTCTTCAAAACTGACTCCTGAGCCACTGAAGAACCCACAAGAAACCAAAATGACATCCACGAGTCGTCACCGTCGAAACCGACGGACCACTAGAGAGAGAGAGAGAGAAGGAAATTTCAGTCCCTGCAATGATACAAAAATAGCCAAGGCAGTCGACACAGTTAACGTTGTATTTAACAAAATGGTCACACACTCACATAATATGAAGTACATTACTTTTATTGCACAAAACGATATGTGACAAGTAGAATAACTTTTATCACTATGGTAACACTTTACCTTTTCTGTAAATCTGGTACCCTCGCTTTGATAAAATTAATTTGAGAATACTTATGAAAAGGTTCAACATTACACACATCTTTACTACGTCATGTCAGGTAAACATGAATTAAGTCACTATCATTATCTGACTATAAAACACTATCAACCTAAAGGGACAAAGTTTGTCACTCTTGATCAGTGAAGCATTTTTACAGACACCATCAAATCAACCATCACCATATCTACTCTGCCTCATCATCATCATCATAATAGAATAATAATACATTATATTTGGCGGACACCTTTCAGGGAAATCAAGGACATCTTACATTAAAATTAGACCTACATAAAATCAAGTACTGTACAAAAGATCAAATCAAGTGCATCAATCAAATTAATATTTAAATAAAGGACCAGACAAAACAGGGCAGGTAAAAAGAGGAGGGAGGAGTTGGGTAGAGGATGCGAATACGGTTTAGGATAAGGGTTTAGGTTTAGGGGGTAGGTTTAGGAATAGGATACGGACCCGGCTTAGGGTGCGGGATAGGGGGACACATACAGTGCATTCAGAAAGTATTCAGAGCCATTTTTCCACATTGTTACGTTACAGCCTTATTCTAAAATGTATTTAAATAGTTTCCCCCCCCCTCAATCTACACACAATACCCCATAATAACAAAGGAAAAACAGGTTTGTAATTTTTTGGGGCAAATAACAGAAATATTCCCTTTACCTAAGTATTCAGACCCTTCACTCAGTACTTTGTTTAAGTTACAAGCTTGGCACACCTGTATTTGGGAAGTTTCTCCCATTCGTCTCTGCAGATCCTCTCAAGCCCTGTCAGGTTGGATGGGGAGCGTCGCTGCACAGCTATTTTCAGGTCTCGTCAGAGATGTTAGATCAGGTTCAAGTCCGGGATCTGACTGGGCCCCTCAAGGACATTCAGAGACTTGTCCCGAAGCCACTCCAGCGTTGTCTTGGCTGTGTGCTTTGGGTCATTGTCCTGTTGGAAGGTGAACCTTCGCCCAAGTCTGAGGTGCCGAGCGCTCTGGARCAGGTTTTCATCAAGAATCTCTCTTTACTTTGCTCCATTCATCTTTGCCTCGATCCTGACTAGTCTCCCAGTCCCTGCCGCTGAAAAACACGCACACGCATGAATGCTTGCACCCCATGCTTCACCGTAGGATGGTGCCAGGTTCCTCCAGATGTGGCCCTTGGCATTCAGGCACAGAGTTCATTCTTCATTTCATCAGACCTGTAGAATCTTGTTTCTCATTGTCTGAGAGTCCTCTAGGTGCTTTGGCAAACTCAAGCGGGCTGTCATGTGCTTCCGTCTGGTCACTCTACCATAAAGGCTCTGATTGGTGGAGTGCTGCAGAGATGGTTGTCCTTCTGGAAGGTTCCCCATCTCCACAGAGGAACTCTGGAGCTCTGTCAGAGTGACTGTCGGGTTCTTGGTCACCTCCTGACCAAGGCCCTTCTCCCCGATTGCTCAGTATGCCCGGGCGCCAGTCTAGGAAGAAGTCTTGGTGTTTATAAACTTCTTCCATTTAAGATGATTGAGGCCACTGTTCTTGGGGACCTTCAATGCTGCAGAATGTTTTGGTACCTTCCCAGATCTGTGCCTTGACACAATCCGTCTCGGACTCTACAGACAATTCGTTCAACATGATTGCTTGGTTTTTGTCTGACATGCACGTGCAACTGTGGGACCTAATTAAGCCAGGGTGTGTCGCTTTCCAAATCATGTCCAACAATTGAATTTACCACAGGTGGACTCCAATCAGTTGTAGAAACATGTCAAGGGAATGAATGGAAGGATGCAACTGAGCACAATTTTGTCTCCTAGCAAAGGATCTGAATACTTACAGTAGGGAGTACAAGTATTTGATACACTGCCGATTTTGCAGGTTTTCCTACTTACAAAGCATGTAGGGTCTAAATTTTTTTATCAGGTACAGTGACACTTCAACTGTGAGAGACGGAATCTAAAACAAAAATCCTGAAAATCACATTGTATGATTTTTAAGTAATTAATTTGCATTTATTGCATGACATAAGTATTTGATCACCTACCAACCAGTAGAACTTCACTCTCACAGACCTGTTTAGTTTTTCTTTAAGAAGCCCTCCTGTTCTCGCACTCATTACCTGTATTAACTGCACCTGATTGAACTCGTTACCTGTATAAAGACACCTGTCACACACTCAATCAAACAGACTCCAACCTCTCCACAATGGCCAAGACCAGAGAGCTGTGTAAGGACATCAGGGATAAAATTGTAGACCTGCATAAGGCTGGATGGGCTACAGGACAATAGGCAAGCAGCTTGGTGAGAAGGCAACTGTTGGCGCAATTATTAGAAATGGAAGAAGTTCAAAGACGGTCAATCACCCTCGGTCTGGGCTCCATGCAAGTCTCACCTCGTGGGCATCAATGATCATGAGAAGGACCCTGTATCCTTTGTAGTGACTAAGTGTATTGATAACCTTCCAAAGTATAACTAACTTCCTCATGCTCAATGGGATATTCAATGTCTGCTTTTTATTTTAACCCATCTCCAATAACTGCCTTCTTTGCGAGCATTGGGAAAACCTCCCTGTCTTTGTGGTTGAATCTGCCATAACCAAGGGTTGAATACTTATTGACCTCAAGACATTTCAGCTTTTCATTTTTATTAATTTGTAACATTTAAAAACATAATTCCACTTTGCAATTATTGGGTATTTGTGTAGTCCACTGACAGACAAAAACATCTCAATTGTGATAATTTAATACAGTGCGTGCGAAAGCATTCACCCCCTTGGCATTTTTATCAATTCTTTTGCCTTACAACCTGGAATTAAAATAGATTTTTGGGGTTGTATCATTTGATTTACACAACATGCTACACTTTGAAGATGCAAATATTTTTCTTGTGAAACAAACAAGAAATAAACAAAACTGAATCTTGTGCGTCCATAACTATTCACCCACCCAAAAGTCATATTTTGTAGCCCACCTTTGCAGTAATTACAGCTGCAAGTCTCTTGGGGTATGTCTCTATAAGCTTGGCACATCTAGCTACTGGGATCTTTGCCCTTCTTCAGGCAAAACTGCTCCAGCTCCTTCAAGTTGGATGTGTTCTGCTGGTGTACAGCATCTTTAAGTCATCCCACAGATTCTCAATTGGATTGAGGTCTGGGCTTGACTAGGCCATTCCAAGACTGTAAATGTTTCCCCTTAACACCTCGAGTGTTGCTTTACAGTATGCTAGGGTCATGTTCTGCTGGAAGGTGAACCTCAGTCCCAGTCTCAAATCTCTGGAAGACAGAAACAGGTTTCCCTCAATTTCCCTGTATTTAGCGCCATCCATCATTCCTTCAATTCTGACCAGTTTCCCAGTCCCTGCCGATGGAAACATCCCACAGCATGATGCTGCCACCACCATGCTTCACTGTCGGGATGGTGTTCTTGGGTGATGAGAGGTGTTGGATTTGCGCCAGACATAGCGTTTTCCTTGATGGCCAAAAAGCTCAATTTTAGTCTCATCTGACCCGAGTACCTTCTTCCATATGTTTGGGGAGTCTCCCACTGCTTTTGGCAAACACCAAACATGTTTGCTTATTTTTTCTTTAAGCAATGGCTTTTTTCTGGCTACTATTCCGTAAAGCCCAGCTTTGTGGAGTGTCCGGCTTAAGTGTCCTATGAACAGATACTCCAATCTCCGCTGTGGAGCTTTGCAGCTCCTTCAGGGTTATCTTGTGTCTCTTTGTGCCTCTCTGATTAATGCCCTCCTTGCCTGGTCCGTGAGTTTTGGTGGGCGGCTCTCTTGGCAGTTTGTTGTGGTGCCATATTCTTTCCATTTTTTAACAATGGATTTAATGGTGCTCCGTGGATGTTCAAAGTTTCTGATATTTTTATAACCCAACCCTGATCTGTACTTCTCCACAACTTTGTCCCTGACCTGCTTGAGAGCTCCTTGGTCTTCATAGTGCCACTTTGCTGGTGTGTTGCAGCCTCTGGGCTTTCAGAACAGATGTATATAATACACTGAGATCATGTGCAGATCATGTGACCTTAGATTGCAAGAGTCTGGGTCGGGCTTTTATAGTGCAAAGAGCGGTGAATAATATGCAACGCCACCACTTTTCCGTGGGTTATGATTTTTTACATTCACTAAACTCATTTGAACTATTTGTGTATTGTCCATTACATGAAATCCAAATAAAAATCAATTTCAATCTACACGTTGTAAAGCAACAAAAAGAAAACGCCCATGGGACGAAATACTGTTTGTCAAGCTACTGTTGAAATGATCTATTTAATCCTGTAGAAGACTAGTGGACAGCATATGAGGTATAGTGTTAGATCTCGAATTACTTCTGAAGGACTGTAGGTATCCTGAGAAGCACGTGGGGTGGGGGGTTAGGTAGGAGCAAGAAGCAATGATAGGTTATAGGCATCCTTGACGGGGTGTGTTGTTTTTAAAATTTTTTGAATGAGATGAACTCGTCTTGACAGTGTTGTATTTTGGGGGGATGCAATTCCAGAGCCTGGGGCAGAGCAGTTGAAGTTCAGGCAACCATATGGTAGAGAGGTGGCAGGTAGCCTAGCGGTGAAGAGAATTGGCCAGTTACCGAAAATGTCGCTGGTTCAATCCTTGAGAGACTAATTAAAATCTGTTGATGTGCCCATGAAGCGAGGCCACTTAACCCTAATTGCTCCATACAGCTCTGCATAATGGCTGATCCCTGCCCGTGACACTCTCCCAGGGTGTCTGAGGGTTGTGGATATAAAAAATAAAAAAACATTTTCACATCTTCAACCTGGTTAATCACTAATATCATGCAGTGAAACCAGGACAAATATAAGCACCCCTGACCTGTGAATGGGGGTGACCTGGAAAGAGGAAGGAGCAAGGGAGCAGCGTGCGGGTGAAAGTCAGAGAGCGGTAGGTTGGTGCCAGGTTGTGGGGGGCTTTGTAGATGAGGAGTGCCTTAAAGTTAATACGGGATTGCACAGGGAGCCAGTGTAGATTGATGAGGATTGGAATAATGTGATCGGTTGATCTGGGTGAGGATTCTGGCAGCAGAGTTCTGGACCAGTTGAAGTCTGTTGGTGAGTTTGGGAGGGAGAGTGTTAAAATAATCCAAACGGGAAGTGACGAGGGCATGGATGAGGGTTTCGGTCCAAAGTGACCCCAAGGCTTTTAACTTGTGTTGACAGAGGGACTGTAAAAACTATCTATGGTGATGCTGAGGTTGTACTGGGCATTGTAAGTAGGTGTTGGTGAATGTCATGGATTTTCAGGAACTTCTTGCAATGTTTGGGGGAGGAGTCTGCAGGGAAGTTGTCAGGATGCTAAAGTAGGCGGTTCGCTGTGGAGAAGAGGACTTTTGGGTYGTTTTTACCAGAGTTGATGAGGTCGGAGTAGTAARATGTTCTTGCATCTGAGAGGGCGTTCTTATATTTTAACAGGTGATCTGTGTATGCTTGAGAATTAACTACTAGACCAGTMCTCTTGCAGATGTCCACTTTTAACTGGCGTAGCTCGGGGGTGTACCRGRGAGCAGTGTGGGTGAAGAAGACTGAGCAGGTTTTGAGGGGAGCGAGGGTATCCAGGKAAAAAGGCAGTCATTGCAGTTAGTGATGAGGTCAGGAGGGGACTGGGAATAAGAACTGGGGTATGTATTAATAAGGCTCATGAGATCAGTGGGGTTTATGTCATCATACTCATTCTTTCCTCAGTTCACCTCATCCAGTTCCCTAATACATCCAAAACCAACAGAATTAACTACAAACGAACTAGTACTAYTACATGTCACTATRCTCTATACATGGGCCGTGTGCATTTTCTGCTGGTGTATCCTGAGGTAACTCCTCTCTGAGAACCTCTTCCTGCAGTGAGTACAGGCAAACATTCTCCCGTATGGACCTTAAGATGCATCTTCAGATGGTACTGGTGGGAGAACCTCTTCTCACACTGGGGCAGCTGTAGGATTTCTCCCCTGTGTGGACCCTCTGGTGCCTCTTCAGGTGGTGCTGGTGGGAGAACCGCTTCTCACACTGGGGGCAGCTGTAGGTTTTCTCCCCTGTGTGGACCCTCTGGTGCCTCTTCAGGTTGAACGAGCGGGAGAAACTGGCATGGCACAGGTGGCAGCCGAACGATTTCTCCCCCATGTGCATCCTCTGGTCGAGCTGCACCTGTTTGGGTAAATTGAAGGCTTTCCCACAGAACGAATACGAAAAGCGCTTCTCCTTGCCACCGGATCTACTGACAGCGTCACTACTACTGTCATTTGTCAATGGGCTTGTGTAGCCATTTAGTGTTGAGGCACTGGCATTGTCTAAGTTCTGGTTTAACATAAGGAGAGTGTGAGGAGGATGAATGCCAGGGAGTGTCTGTGTTGTCGCAGGGTCCATGTTCCAGTTGATAGATCCTATAGAAGGCAGMCTGAAGGCAGCACCTGTTAGGGGGTTAACCTGAGATGCCATCAGTCTCTCTGAATCACAACTATAGGAGCAGGACGGAGCATCGCTAGCCGCGTCTGTGTCTGTTCTCTCCTGCCGCATAGGGACACCTKCCCGTCCCTGCAGACCAAATCTACGCCTCACCCTGGTCTCAGCCAGTCTGTTGTCATGGAGACTAAGTTCAGATGTGGTTTTGTGTTCGACTGTCTGTTTCTGGTTGTGGTTAACAGTGTTGTTCCCCAGCCCAGAGTTGAGGACGCTGTCCCATCCACTGACCTCCACTATGTTGTCCCGCGGGCCCTTAGCTGCATCCGTCTGGGTCTGGGAATCCAAGATGGCCGCCCAGTCTCCTCTGTCATCCTCCAGCCAACCACCTGCAGAAARAGGTTAGAAAATAAACATGACAGAGAACTCTACATATATATTTTTTTGTCAATTACCTGGTCAAGTTCATACATTATAATGTGTGTTTTTGTATGTAAATACAAGTCGTATTGATTTCATTTTATGAATGAAGACAAAATAATAGCCAGGTGCATCACTATTCCCATTGAAGATCTATTACTGTATGTAGGCTATATGTATTTCTTCCTTACCTTGCTCCCCCATCTTTAGTCCACTCAGCAGATCAATGCYCTCTGGTTYRTCTTCTATTGTCTCCTCTTTGACCAGCAGCAGATCAGGCTTCCCCTCCTCCATGTCTACTGACTATAAGAGATMCAGAGTGAGAGGATGTTGGATCAAGAATGAGGGATTGCTATGAGTACTATGCAAACATGTTAGTTGATTTGATTACTTGAAACACTTTAATGGTTTGATACTTCAAAGGCATGGTGCCACACTTAAGACAAAATGTATCAAGACCTGGGCCCGTATCCACAAAGCATCTAAGAGTAAGAGTGCTGATCTAGGATTAGGTCCCCACCTGTCTAAATAGTCTTATTCATTATGATCTAAAAGGCAAAACTGATCCTAGATCAGCACTCCTGCAATGAGAGACTTTGTGGATACAGGCCCTGACCTAATACCATTCAGACAGTAGTTTAYAGTGGGCTCACCTCAGTGAGACTGTGTGTGGTCCTGTGCTGCTCAGCTGGTTCCTCTGTGGGTTCAGGAGGTGTAGTCTGGTTGTCCYCMATGACCATGGTCCCCTCAGGGTTCCCCAGACCCTCCTCACACCCCTCCTCCTTCACCAGCAGCACCTCTGGACCCTGATCCTCCTGGAAGAGACAAGTGATACAGATTACACAGACATACACTCCCTCAGGTACGTACACACAGATAAACACACATTAAACATGGAGTGTTTACCCATCCCCACTACGTTTGAGTCCTATACTGTAGTTACAGATCATTGTTGTTAACCCATCATGGTGGACATATAGTCAGCATATGAAGTCAAAAGTCATCATCAGACAAGCCTGCCTACACTATTTTGACGTGTACAGTAGGTGTTTGTTTGTGTGGGTATGTGTAGGTATATTTAAGTGTATATAGGTTATAAAGCGCTGTCGTGTTTATGCAGAATGGGTGAGATCAAGTTTTAAATACACCATATGAAGTCTCAACGAAAAATGTGCACGAACTTGATAAACTGCAGGGGGTGTGGTATATGGAGGGGGTGATATATGACCAATATACTACGGCTAAGGGCTGTTCTTATGCACGACGCAACGCGGAATGCTAGGACACAGCCCTTAGCCGTGGTATATTGGCCATTTATCACAAACCCMCAMGGTGCCTTATTGCTATTATAAACTGGTTACCAACGTAATTAGAACAGTAAAAATAAATGTTTTGTCATACCAATGGTATACCATGGCTTTCAGCCAATCAGCATTCAGGGCTCGAACCACCCAGTTTATAATAGGCTATACGAAGTGCATGCACGGAGAAGCACAGGGAAAAGTTAAACGTCTAACTTCGTTCCCGAGGTTTTGCACTGCTGRGATGGTGTAAATAAAACGAGGCTACACTACATTACACACTRCAATTGATATTCCAATCATGAGCCCTGGCCTGCCCTGCTCTTGCTGATGTAAACATGTTTGTGCTGTCTAACTAATGGCTGTGCTGTGTATGGTGGCACTTTGGGAGGCAAGTCAAAGGCTTCTTGAGATGTTTTTATTTGTCMAAAAAATGCAATATACTGTACATGTGGAGGGACTGTTAAAGGGTGGACCAAGTGCTATAGTAGGAGTTGACTGTACTGATAGTGACACCGTTGTCTGTTGTGATAGTTAACTGTGGAGCGGACCGTAMTGATAAATGCATAGATCTGAATAACTTGACACAACAGATGATAAATGAAAATAATGCTATTGAACCACCAAATCTGAAACAAACTGTATGAGGGTGGCAGGGATGTTGGGGAGGATCAGAAAGTTAAGAATCACTCCATTAAAAAAAAAAATTTTATTTATAAAATACATTTTTGGATTATCATGCTATTTCAATGGCAATACATTATGTTATGCAGCATAATGAAACATTTGACTTCCAATTTTGGGAGGAAGTTGCCAAAACTTTGCAAYGGCGAATTGGAAAACCCATTGTCACTAAACGTAGTGTCAAATGGTAGGAATATGTGTTACAATAATAGAGGTAATATTTATACATTCTATTGCTGGTGACAACAAGGGAAATTTAAACAAAATGGTACAAACAGAGAATGTATATGAGGCTCAGCTACAAAACCTTTTGCCTGTAGAGAGTTTAATGAGGGAATGTCAACTGCTCAGAAAAGACCCTCAGACCCAATTGGTTTATTCTTCTTTAACCTACACTATTCTCTAAAAAAGCATGCATGACTGTTCTGCATGAACAAAGCCCTCTCACTGCTTAGCATACTTCAAAAACAACAACATAAAAAAACAGGTTGCTTAGCCTCTTAATTGTCTGCTGATGTCAATTGGGATGGGCTTTCCCATTGTATTCAATCTGGTTAGGTAGGTTTATACCACCAGAACACACCTGGCCATGGGCAAGCCGCAAGCAGTTGTCTGGACTTTTGAAAAACAGTTTCAAAGTATTTTCTACGAACCAATATCAATATCGAAAAATAAACATTTCCATTTCGGGGTTCCAATCACTAATCATGGATTTATTGTGAGCGATTGCAACGAATGAATGTATAAAAAAGTGTGTTAAATTCATTGTCTCTGCCGAAACTTTTATGAAATGGGGGACTGAAATGAATGAATGTAATCCTAGAGTGTGTTTGACCATGAATTTTACTGACACATTTTAATAAATTGGTGACTATAGTGACTGTGTACCTATAGCCTGCGTTGATGTTCAATAACATTTAAATTAGTTTTTTTGTTTAGACCAAAAATGTTAGCCTTGTGTTGTTTTTTTATGTGCTGATATTTTAGTGTGTATATAGGTTTTTACTCCCAAACCCAGTTTATCTGCTGCCACATAGAATAGTTTCTTTCTCTAAAATCAAGCCAATATGTTCATTATAGGCCTACAGTGTATGTATTTGGGATCAAATGGAAGTGGGTGGTAGTAAAGTGTTGCTGTGCCATACAGTGGGGCAAAAAAGAATATCATGTCACACCAATTGTGCAATTCTCCCACTTAAAAAAGATGAGAAGG
>NC_036873.1:4198981-4202412 GCF_002910315.2 Salvelinus sp. IW2-2015
TGTCAAGGCCCCATCTGAAGTTTGCTAGAGAGCATTTGGATGATCCAGAAAGTTGGGAGAATGTCATGGTCAGATGAAACCAAATAGTTTTTTTTGGTAAACTCAACTCGTCGTGTTTGGAGACAAGAATGCTGAGTTGCATCCAAAGAACACCATACCTACTGTGAAGCATGGGGGTGAAACATCATGCTTTGGGCGTGTTTTTCTGCAAAGGGACCAGGACGACTGATCCGTGTAAAGGAAAGAATGAATGGGGCATGTATCGTGAGATTTTGAGTGAAAACCTCTTCCATCAGCAAGGGCATTGAAGATCAAACGTGGCTGGGTCTTTCAGCATGACAATGATCCAAAACACGCCCGGGCAACGAAGGAGTGGCTTCGTAAGAAGCATTTCAAGGTCCTGGAGTGGCCTAGCCAGTCTCCAGATCTCACCCCATGAAAATCTTTGGAGGAGTTGAAAGTCCGTGTTGCCCAGCAACAGCCCCAAAACATCACTGTCTAGAGGAGATCTGCATGAGGAATGGGCCAAATATACCAGCAACGTTGTGTGAAAACCTTGTGAGACTTACAGAAACGTTTGACCTCTGTCATTGCCAAACAAAGGGTATATACAAAATGTATTGAGATACACTTTTGTTATTGACCAAATACTATTTTTCCACCATAATTTGCAAATAAATTCATTACAAAATCCTACAATGTGATTTTCTGGATTTGTTTTTCTCATTTTGTCTGTCATAGTTGAAGTGTACCTATGATGAAAATTACAGGCGTCTCTCATCTTTTTAAAGTGGGAGAACTTGCACAATTGGTGGCTGACTAAATACTTTTTGCCCCACTGTATAGACCTCAGCCCCCATGAATAACTTCATATATAGATTCTGTTTTAAAATCCACATTTAATGTGCACTAAATATGCACAATATGAATCACTGTTAATGTTTAGACAATTATTTTTCATTTCATGATATAATACAGGTTGACACTTTTACATGGGGAACTTTAATTTAAAAAATTGTGAAATTCCGTGACCTGGAAGTACTTAGCAGTCTTATGGCTTGGGGGAGTAGAAGCTGTTAGGAGCATTTTGGTCCTAGACTTGGCTTTCCGGTACCGCTTGCCGTACGGTAGCAGAGAAAACAGTCTGACCTGGGTGACTGGAGTCTGACAATTTTTATGGGCTTTCTTCTGGCACCGCCTATTATATAGGTCCTGGATTGCAGGAAGCTTGGCCCAGTGATGTACAGTTTGTTGGTGATGTGGACACCAGGAACTTGAAACTCTGCCCGCTCTACTACAGCCCGTTGATGTTAATGGGGCCTGTTCGGCCGCATTTTCCTGTAGTCCACGATCAGCTCCTTTGTGTTGCTCACATTGAGGGAGAGGTTGTTGTCCTGGCACCACACTGACAGTTCTCTGACCTCCTCCCTGTCTCATCGTTGTCGGTGATCAGGCCTACCACTGTTGTGTCATCAGCAAACTTAATGATGGTGTTGGAGTCGTGTTTGGCCACGCAGTCGTGGGTGAACAGGGAGTACAGGAGGGGACTAAACACCCCTGAGGGGCCCCAGTGTGAGGATCAGCAAGGCAGACGTGTTGTTGCCTACCTTTACACCTGGGGGTGGCCCATCAGGAAGTCCAGGATCCAGTTGCAGGGAGGTGTTTAGTCCCAGGGTGATGAGCGTCGTGGGCACTGGTGTTGAATGCTGAGCTGTAGTCAATGAACAGCATTCTAACGAAGGTGTTCCTTTTGTCCAGGTGGGAAAAGGGCAGTGTGGAGTGCAATTGAGATTGCGTCATCTGTGGATCTGTTGGGGCGGTATGAGAATTGGAGTGGGTCTAGGGTATCCGGGAGGATGCTGTTGTGAGCCATGACCAGCCTTTCAAAGCACTTCATGGCTACAGACGTGAGTGCTACAGGGCAGTAATCATTATAGGCAGGTTACCTTCGCTTCCTTGGGCACAGGGACTATGGTGGTCTGCTTGAAACATGTTGGTATTACAGATCCCGTCAGGGAGAGGTTGAAAATGTCAGTGAAGACACTTGCCAGTTGGTCCGCGCATGCTTGGAGTACATGTCCTGGTAATCCATCTGGCYCCCCGCGGCTTTGTGAATGTTGACCTGTTTAAAGKTCTTGCTCACATCGGCTACCGAGAGCGTTATCACACAGTCATCCAGAACAGGTGGTGCTCTCGTGCATGCTTCAGTGTTGCTTACCTCGAAGCGAGCATAAAAGGCATTTAGCTCGTCTGGTAAGCTCGCATCACTGGGCAGCTCGCGTCTGGGTTTCCCTTTGTTGTCCGTAATAGTTTGCAAGCCCTGCCACATCCAACGAGCGTCAGAGCCGGTGTAGTAGGATTCAATCTTAATCCTGTATTGACGCTTTGCTTGTTTGATGGGTCGTCTGAGGGCATAGCGGGATTTATTATAAGCGTCCGGATTAGTGTACCGCTCCTTGAAAGCAGCAGCTCTAGCTTTTAGCTCGATGTGGATGTTGCCTGTAATCCATGGCTTCTGGTTGGGATATGTACGTACGGTCACCGTGGGGACGATGCACTTATTGATGAAGCTGATGACTCAGGTGGTGGTGGTACTGTAAACTCCTCAATGTCATTGGATGAATCCCGGAACAAATTCCAGTCTGTACTAGCAAAACAGTCCTGTAGCGTAGCATCCGCGTCATCTGACCACTTTGAGCAAGTCACTGGTACTTCCTGCTTTAGTTTTTGCTTGTAAGCAAGAATCAGGAGGATAGAATTATGGTCAGATTTGCCAAATGGAGGGCGAGGGAGAGTTTTTTTTATGCATCTCTGTGTGTGGAGTAAAGGTGGCCTATTTTTTTCCCCCTCTGGTTGCACATGCTGGTAAAAATGTGGTAAAACGGATTTAGGTTTGCCTGCATTAAAGTCCCCAGCCACTAGGAGCACCGCTTCTGGGTGAGCATTTTCTTGTTTGYTTAKGGCCCTATAGAGTTGGTTGAGTGCGGTCTTAGTGCCAGCATCCGTCTGTGGTGGTAAATAGACAGCTACGAATACTATAGATGAGAACTCTCTCGGTAGATAGTGTGGTCTACAGCTTATCATAGGGTACTCTACCTTAGGCGAGCAATACCTCGAGACTTCTTTAATATTACACATYGCGCATCAGCTGTTATTGACAAAAAGACACACACACMCATCCCTCGTCTTACCAGATGTAGCTTCTCTGTTCTGCCGGTGCATGGAAAATCCCGCCAGCTCTATATTATCTGTGACGTTGTTCAGCCACGACTCGGTGAAACTTTAGATATTACAGTTCTTAATGTCCCATTGGTAGGGTAATCGTAGGTCATCAATTTTATTTTCCTATTTCGATATGATTCGGTGTTAGTTTCCTCGCGCCTCTCGCCGTGAACGGTCCCAAAGGCGCCGTTCTGCGTCACCGCACCGTC